>NC_134691.1:151031253-151331253 GCF_050947455.1 Rhinoderma darwinii | reverse complement strand
CGAAGTGGAAAGCACTTGCACATTTGGTGGTCATGTAACAAAATACTTCCTTCTGGAGCTGCTAAACCAGTTGTACACTCAGTTTGCTGGCGACCAGGTTACATAGTGTCACAGTACTGTTAAAGGGGTGAAAATTATTTAGTAGGGCTGCAAATGAAATAAATAAGCCAAAAAACCAATACTTACCTATCCTTGCCTCTGGCGATCCAGGGCTGAGGCTTCGACGGCACTCCCAGTGGTTGTTTACATACACGTAGCATGTAACCGCTGCAACCAATCAGAGGGCTCAGCTGGGCTTTGTGGGGACGAATCGTATTTCCGGCATAATGCCAGAAACACATCATATGGCTGCTGAGCCCTCTGATTGACCGATCCCTGTTAGAAGCTATGGAATAGCAGGATGACTAGGCAGCTGCTGACTGGCAGCATGAGTAGAACGGTACCTGAAAATTAAAATGTAAACCAGAAAGCACATAATAATTTCAGCAGGACAATAACAGCAAAAGGGTAACCAAAAAGCACGTAATAAATTTAGCAGTACAAGTAAAAGGTAATCCAGAAAGTACGTAACAAATCCAGCAGTAAAAGTAAAAAGTAAACCAGAAAGCAAATAACATATCTTGCATGATAATATCCACTCCACAATAAACCAAGAAGAACCTGGTTTTAACCCCTTCCCCCTGCTTGCATTCTGGGCCCTAATGTCCAAGCCATTTTTTACATTTTTCCATTGTCACATTCGAAGAGCTGTAACTTTTTTATTTTTGCGTCGGCATAGCTGTATAAGGTCTTGTTTTTTGCGGGACGACTTGCAGTTTTTATTGGTACCATTTGAGAGTAGATGCGACTTTTTGATCACTTTTTATCACATTTTTTTTAAGTCAGGATTAACAGAAAACAGCAATTTTGTCCATTGTTTTTTATTTTATTTTTTACGGCGTTCACAGTGCGGGTTAAATAATGTAACAGCTTTATAGTCGGGGTCGTTACGAACGCGGCGATACCAAATATGTGTAACTTTTTTGCTTTATTGTAGTTTTTTTTAATAGTAAAGCATTTTGTAAGGGGAAAAAGTGGGTTTTTATGATCGACTTACCTGCAAACGCTGATGCTGCTGCAGAATCAACTGTAGCCTCTGGTGCCGATGTGGCTGACACGATGCAGGACCTGTGAGTGACGTCACAGATCTGCACTGTCAGAAGCTGGGCGTTCTGAAGAGAAGTGGATGATACTTCTCTTCAGAGCGCCCAGCTAGTAAAAGTATTAAAAACGCCCCGATGTACGCACATAATACACGCCCACTTGGACTTTTACTTTTAAACACACCCACTTGGACTTTTGCAAGCCTCATTTGCATAACTACAAAAATGGTCATAACTTGGCTAAAAATGCTCGTTTTTTAAAAATAAAAACGTTACTGTAATCTACATTGCAGCGCCTATCTGCTGCAATAGCAGATAGGGGTTGCAAAATCTGGTGACAGAGCCTCTTTAAGTATTTCTTTGGTGAAGTTGAAAGAAATGGTTGTTATAGATGAAACATATATGAGACTCCTTGACTGTGAAGATTGAATGTATGAGGGTTAAATAAATAAAACCCTGTGTGTGTATAAGGGAGTCCAATTAGGAATGGTCCTTTGTAAAATTGTTACAAGGACAAATCAGTAGGAAAAATACTGTAAAACACCCAGGAACATGAAGTATATGACTGATCAGCATAATACTTGTAAATATTGTTGTGTTTTGTGTGTGTACTGTGAAACTTTGGTGAAAATACCTTGTGGTCAAGATATACGAGGTATACAGAAATATAGAATATGATAGTAGGTTTTGTTATTCATATCGAATTTGTCTGTTTGTTAATCGTTAATCATGTGTCTTGTCTAAATGTGGTAAAAGTGAGAGTTGAGACAGTGTTTCACATTTTCTCGTCGTGGTCACCTTGGGTGAGCGACATTACTGTCTTGGGACTGTGTTTTGGTAAGCAGCTCTAGGTGTGTAGAGTGCAGCGAGTCCTACAGTCCAGGGAGAATAACGTTTTGGTAAGCGGCCTTATTTATAAGGTGCAGCGAACACTGTTATTCAATATTCCCAACTGACCATCAAAATTCTACAAGACTCTTTGAATGAGATCAAATTAGAGTCAGATCATAGAACCAAGAACAAATAGAATAAAGGGATAAATTAATATTAGTAAGTCAAATTGTCACGTAGCAAAAAGATGGATTAACATCTATTGAAAATATTAGAAAAGGACAAAGGCACACCAGATTGTTTTAGAATGTTTTATTCTGATTGTATGTTTGGATTAATCAGGCTATTTCTACTGAAGGTTGGAGAATAGTCAAAATAATTGATAAAGGATACAAAGTTAATCAAATCTTTTCATATTAAAAGTGCTCGTAAGACTCCTATTCTAGAAAAAAGAAAATAAACTATTTAGGTGTCCATTAAATAGAGAGACATATACTAAAATTGCTAAATTAGATTTCCTTTCAAAAGGACACTGCTTGTAACATGTGTAACGTATCAGGAACAGTTTCAGGATGTGGTTGTTTGTGTTAAAAAGTATTAAAATATTCCTTTAGAAGGGGATGTTAAGTATATGCACAAATTAGATGTGGTGAATGTACAATGATGATGATGATAAGGGTGTGGCAAATTTGGATTTAAAAGGACTTTGAGGGTAATTGAATGTTATAATTTAGTGAAGGAAAAAGAGAAGTGTGGTTTTGATTGTGTAAGACCATGGTTGGAAGAATCTCACAAAGGAGAACAAGGTAGAAGGTTGACAGAATGTTAAAATGATAAGGAATGTTAAAGAAGGTTGTTTATATAGTTCAAGATGAAAAACTTTCATAGAACAAAATGCTGGCTGGTTGAAAGACCATGAAATGTTTGGAAAAGCAGAACTATAGAATAGTGTGTCAATAAATGTTGAGATGTATAGCATGTGCATAAAAGTGATAACAGTGACTGTACTAGTGATAAAGAGTAATACAGATAGGTACATTGCAATGAGTAAGGTGGATGAGAACGAGAAGTATGATGTAGACGTGTATACAGGGTGTGTGTCCGTGTATACAGGGTGTTTGTTGCAGACTAGTCTGAGGAGGAAATGAAATTGTGTACTGTTTGATGTGAGATGTTTTTTTCAATCCAGATTAAGAACTGAATTAATTGAATTTCAAATTATTATTATATGTAAAATTAGTGTGTAAAAAGTTCTAGAACATTGAACTAAAGTACAAGATTGTGTAAATAGACTGACTTTTTAAGTAATTAATTAAAGTTAGCTGTATAAAAATCCAGTTTTAAAGTTATAAATACAGTTTCCTTAATGTACGAATTTGCAAATGACAAAGACTTGTTTGATATGGAACATGAGTCTGATTGTCACAGTTTAATGTAACTTGAAGCCCAAGGGTTACCAGTTGTCACTGATGTACCTTTGACTAACTATGATGTTCAGTATTTTGTAGACGGATCCAGATACTGGAATGAGCAGACAGGACATTTCACCACCGGGTATGCAGTAGTCCAGGAAGGTAAGACAGTGCTGCAAAAGTCACTGCCCTCCAGCAGCTCTGCCCAGGAGGCAGAACTCATGGCACTCGCAGAAGCATTTAAGATGGGCACAGGTAAAAGGGTGAACGTCTATATAGACTCGAGGTACACCTTTGGAGTCTCACACGATTATGACACAATATGGTGCAAGAGGCTTTCTGACTGCAGCAGACAAACCAATACAACACTGGTTTGCACCTGGATTTCAGAACGCAGCTGCTCAACATGTAGAGGGTTGCCTGACATGCGTCAGACACAACCCCGGTAAAATGATAAAAACACCCAGTAAGCGCACGCCTTGCCTTGATTACCTCTTCCAGCAACTGCAGGTGGACTACATACAGCTACCCGAGGTGGGTGTATATGAATATGTCCTCATATGTACTGACGTGTTTACAAATTGACCTGAGGCATGGCCAGTAACCAAAAACATACCTAAAAACACTGCTAGAAAAATAATCAGTGCAGTAGTATGCCGATATGGGGTCCTGAAGTAATTGAGAGTGATAGAGGAACCCACTAAACAGGAGAAGTATTAGGGCATATACTTACTAGCCTCGGTAACACACAGGCATTCCATACACCATATTACCCAAGAAGGTAAACATCTAGATGAAGGAAGAAAGTCAGCAATACTCCAAGCACCGAAACCTCTGACAAAAAGACAAATGATGTCCTTTTTGTGTATGACTAACTTCTTCAGGAGTTGGATATGCTGATATTACAGGACCATTGATGTCTTTGATTTATGAAGAGGCCTTTTTTTTCAGATAAAACAGGTTCTTGTAGGCTCTTCAGTGCTTGGACCAACTGATTATTTAAAAAAAACAAAAAATAAAAAACCTTTATTCAAACTTTAGATTGTAAAAATTGATATATGACTTCGGGGCTAACACAGGAGTATGGAGGAAAGGATAGACCTCTAGATTACTACTCATCAAAACTCGACCCTGTAGCTGGAGCCTTACCTACCTGTGTTCAATCAGTTGTAGCTGCCGCAGAAGCTATAAGAGCTTCCGCCACATTAGTGTTATTTATGATAGAAAGATGTACCACTTTAAATTTTTCAACCTTGATGTCTACTGCGGAGGATGGTGCACCACTTGATTGCCTATCCTCCATAGCAGAAAGAGTGTTACCAAGATCAGATCTTAAAGACATTCCACTACTAGATAGTGATCTCATACTGTTTGTAGATGGATCTTGTAAGAACAAATACATCCTACCCAGCAACTTATTCAGATATGAAGTTATATTGAGCCATGGGACAAGCCATGTCTCAAAAGGGGGGATGGTAGAAATCATATCTAAAGTGTTCATGGCATATTGCTTTACTAACTACTCTAAAAAAAAAAAAATTGTTTAGCATGCGCCAAACATAATCTACAGGGGAATGTAAGACCAAAGAGAAGACAGTTCCCAAATCCACAATATCCATTCTAACACATTTGTATGGATTTCATTGAAGTTGTTTTTGCTTCCTAAGATATTAGGTATATGTATAAGGGTGTTGATTTGAAAAAATTTGGTTTGAGACACTTGTCAGATAAAATATATGGTATCTGTGAATATTTCTGTGAGTAGAAGATGTTACAGATAATCATCTCAGATCAAGGTACAAATCCTGCTGAAAGGGGTAACAACAAGTGTGACATAAAATGTACCCAGTAACTACATATTTCTAGGTTCCCCTGTCCAGAGAGACAGAGAAGTTTTTCTTATATAAAGGTGTTTGTTTGATTTGATATACAGGACTTGTCAATGAACTGATGACACCCAAACCAGAGGGGTGATAGCGTGAGATTGGTGATAGTATTCTTTTCTTAGTTGAGACTCTATTGTTTATATTGTCTGAGGTTTATAATTATAATGTATGCCACGGTATTGTGAATAACAACTTGAGGTGTTTTATGTGGAGTTATGAGGTGAAGGTCACTGGTTGTTGTCACTCATAAGTAAGAAGTACATGGCAGCAATGAGAGCCCAGAGGTCATGTGACCTGGGTGTCTTTAGGTTTGAGGAAGATGCTGCCCATAACCTGTTATATCTGCAGGGGTAAAAGTCGAATTAGAACAGTAAGTGACAGTGCGACAATTATGACCAATATGTACCATGGTAGGAGAAGTTTGGATTATTGACAATGTTAGTAGGTTTAGCAGTAAAGAATGCTCATAATGTAGAGAAAGTGGCCGACAGATTGAACACTGCTCCCTTGGCATTTGCCAAGTAGTTGGCTCAACCTGTTGCCACTGTATAGACCTTTTTGGCCTTATGCAGGATAGAGCAAGCTAAGAAAATAAAGTCCGTAAGGGGGATAAGCCCTATTTTAAGTACCTGGCTTGGGTACAAAATGTCCTAAAATAAACAAAAGGTGGGAAAAATGAAAGTGATTAAAATAATGTTTAGATTAATTTATTTTGTGCAGCAGTCATCTTGTCTGGAAACCCCATCTTGTTCTTATGTAGTGAATAAGAAAGATATTGTTTCTTTAAGACAAGTATATTAATGCTGATTTCGCATGTTATTAAAATAGTTATTTTTGACATTAGTTCTTATGCGAAACCCAAAGGGAAGAAATATTGTTTCGTGATTATTGATGTATTCACCAAATGGGTAGACTATTTGTAATACCACAGTTACATCCATTCTCTAGGATGGATGAAGAGTTTGATTTTACACTTGCTAAATTTATGGCAAAAATGCTAACCAACAAGGAAGTTTCTATCTCTAATTGTATTCCAGGTGACCCTATACCTGAACCTGAACCTGTGAAGCCAGGAAATTGGATATTATTTTCATTGAAAAAGAACATATCAGGTTCTGCTTACCACACCTACGGCCGTACAGATAGCCGAACATACCTCTTGCATACACTTATCACACTGTAAGGTAGTTAGGGAATTGCCACTATCCTCCTAGGCTATAAGAGACTGATTACAAAGGGTGGTCATTTGTTAGAAGTGACTGGTCTCAAACTTCAGCGAAGAAAACATCCAGAGCCTGGGAGGAGACAGGGCAAAATGTTATTAGTTATTCTAGGTATCCTATGGGGGTCCAAGGTGTGTTAACCAAAGGTATGGGATCCCTGGGACACAGGGTCAGAGTATGATTTCTTAAAGACTTAGCTTGGAGAGTTAAATATTTTAATTTCACTGAAGGTGAGACTGCAATGTATGAAATAGATTTCCGCTCTGTGTTGTAGATCAAGGCAAGGATAGAAACACATCCCACAAACTAGCATATTCAGATAAATACATTTGTACTATCTATGTAAATACCCTAATAAAAAGGATAAGGGACTATATGATATAGGAATTGATGTTTCAGGTACTGGCCTATAGGGCATGTCTTGCAACTGAAAGTTTTTTAGTTCCAAAGATAGACCGACCCTTTATAGTCTATCTGGCCAACTTCACTTATGAAGATAAATTGGCATTAGAAACAGGTTACAGTGATAAAAATGAATGGTTAGCCTGGATGAGATACACTGCAATCCAAAATAATAGAACTAACTGTATCGCTTGTGCAAAAGCTAGGCCACATCCGGCTACTATAAATTTCAGGCTATCAGATAAGGAGAACCTACAAGGTCTGCAATGCATGTTATCTTTATATAATGCATCATATAATCCAGGTGATAAATTATGTAAGACATTCTCTTTATTGTACCCACCTGTGGGGAGAGATGAAATCCCTCCCTTAGTAGTGGCTTACCCAGGCAACTACACCTGCTTTCTGAGGAATGGGCAAGGTAAGAAAGTAGGGAACCTCACTGAACAATTTTGTGACCGATAATGGTAATTACTCCTCTAATTGGTTTACCAACCAGACAAGGGCAAGGACTGATCTCTGGCGGCTATGTGGAGAAGGAAGGCCAAGTGGCAGGGAAGCTGTGCTCTGGTTCAGCTTCTGATGCCATTCCACTTGTTTTTAGCACCTGAGTTTCAGAGAATGAGAAAACGCCCTGGAGACTATCTGAATCACTATAAGCGGTCTATCCCTGGAGGTTCCTTTGACCATAGAATATACATAGAAAATAGGAGTACCCCGAGGGGGGCCAAATGAGTTTAAGGCCCAAAATCAGATTGCATCAGGCTTCGAGTCTGTACTTTTCTGGTGGTCTACGATAAATAAGAATGTCAACTGGATTAATTATATTTATTACAATCAACAAAGATTTGTTAATTTTACCAGAGATGCAATAAAGGGCATTGCAGATCAGTTGGGACCTATATCTTTAATGACATGGCAAAATAGAATGG
Organism: Rhinoderma darwinii; assembly: GCF_050947455.1. Classification (NCBI taxonomy): domain Eukaryota; kingdom Metazoa; phylum Chordata; class Amphibia; order Anura; family Rhinodermatidae; genus Rhinoderma; species Rhinoderma darwinii. The sequence continues at coordinate 151,323,425 of NC_134691.1, read as the reverse complement.
CCCTGGATATCTTACTAGCAGAGAAAGGGGGTGTCTGCAAAATGTTTGTATTTTCTGTTGTACTTTTATTCCCAATAATGCAGCTCCTGGTGGCAGTATTACCAAGGCAATGGAAGAACTCAATTCCCTGTCCGAAGAGCTTGCAGGAAAACTCCAGAATAAATGACATCTTCACCTCATGGATTGAGGGGTAGTTTGGAAAATGGACTGGCCTGGTAACATCTGTACTCATGACCATTGCCGTTGTTGCCAGTATATTGACTGTTTGTCGATGCGACACTCTACATAAGAGGATTGATCCAAAGATTAATTGAGACCTCAGTAACAAAGACAATGTGCCAAGAGATTCAAAAGAAGAGAACCTGTCCTGGATAATCTTACAGAACATGTCTACATAAATTTATAAGAGGAGGGAATGTTAGACAAGTTTTATTTTAAATTTATTGTTACTTCATGTAATAGATATTAAATGTGCATGCAGGGTTCTCAGAAAATGCTTTAGTTGACATGTTATATTCTTAAGTGTATGAGGCGGTTGGACTTCTTAATAAAGATTGCAATCTCCAGAGGAAGTCCAACGTGGCCTAATCTCATTCTGAAGTGTAACATTTCATATGACAGGAAAGCCACAAACGGTTTTCAGTTGGTATATGTGTATATAAACTTATGCTTATGTAATGAAGGCAGACAACTGCTGATTTTGACTTGTCTCCTCATCGATGAGAATAAAACTCTTATTGGGATGAAAACTTGAATCATTATTGATAAGTATGGAAAATTCTTCTAACAACTAGTCCCACTAGGGGACTTCACTATCCTCCGATCGCTATTGTAATACACTGCAATACTTTTGTATTGCAGTGTATTACTGCCTGTCCGTTTAAAACGCACAGGCATCTGCTAGGTCATGCCTGAGGCATGATCTAGCAGGCATTCGCTCGAGGCAGACCTGGCGGCCTTTATTAGACCCCCGGCTGCCATAGAAGACACTGACACTCTGCGATTTTATCGCCGGGTGTCGGTGGGAGAGAGAGGGAGCTACCTCCCTCTCTCCAAAACCATTCAGATGCGGTGCACGCTATTGTGCACCGCATCTGAAGGGTTAAACGGGTGAGATCGATACTAATATCGATCTCACCCGGCAGAGCAGGGACGCTCCCAGCCCTCAGCTGCCTCTAGCAGCTGAGAGCAGGGAGATTTGACAGCTCCCTGCTCTGTTTACTTTATTCTACAGCAGCGCCGTAGAATGGCGGCGCTGTAGAATAAAGCCCATTAATGACCGCCGTGAAAAGGCTTATCGGCGGTCATTAAGGGGTTAAACAAAGATTATTGAAGTACATACATAAACATAGTGAAAAGTAGTTGCGAGGCCTGAAAACAGAGCAACACACAGAAATCCAGACCCAGCCCAGTCTGCACACAAGAAAAATAATAAGTCAGAGTGAGATCAGGGAAGTCCAAACACTGAGAAACTTAGCAGAGTTTCAAAAAGCAGTAGTAGGGCCAGGTAGAATAAACAATTATTGGCACATGAGGCCAGGAGAAGGAACTTTAAATTTGGCGCTGCCTTATATGAGTAGACGCTGGATCAATCAGCTATCAGATTTGACGTCTACTCATATTAGGCAGCGCCTAAAATATCAGTACTCTAGCAGGCTGGTCAGATCGACCACTACATACCAGAATGCATAGTGCCTACTGTAAAATTTGATGGAGTAACACTCAGGGTATGTTCACACGGCCAAATTTCAGACGTATACGAGGCGTATTATGCCTCGTTTTACGTCTGAAAATACGGCTCCAATACGTCGGCAAACATCTGCCCATTCATTTGAATGGGTTTGCCGACGTACTGTGCAGACGACCTGTTATTTACGCGTCGTCGTTTGACAGCTGTCAAACGACGACTCGTAAAAATACAGCCTCGTCAAAAGAAGTGCAGGACACTTCTTTCAGACGTTTTTGGAGATGTTTTCTCATAGACTCCAATGAAAACAGCTCCAAAAACGGACGTAAAAAACGCCGCGAAAACGGCGCGAAAAACGCCGCGAAAAATGCGAGTTGGTAAAAAAACGTCTGAAAAGCAGGGTCTGTTTTCCCTTGAAAACAGCTCTGGATTTTCGGACGTTTTGGTTGACTACGTGTGAACATACCCTAATGGCCGCAGACTGTTTTTCAGGGTTTGGGCCCCACTTTTGCATTAGAGAGTAAGACATTTTAGAAAATTGTATAATTCAAACTTTGTGGAAACAGATTGGGGAAGTCCCTTTCCTGTTCCAGCATGACTATGCGCCTGTGCACAAAGTAAGGTCCATAGAGACATGTTTTGATGAGTTTGCCGTGCAGGAACTTAAATGGCCTGCACAGAGACCTGACCTTGACCCCATCAAACATATTTGGCATCATTTAGGAATGCTGAATACGAGCCAGACTTTCTCGTCCAACATCACAAATACTCTTTTTGCTGAATGGGCAAACATTCCAAAACTTTGTGGGGTAGAAATAACCTTCCTAGAAGAGTGGAGACTGTTAAAGCCACAAAAGAGAGTCCAAATCAGGTGTCCACATACTTTTGGCCATATAGTGTATATTTCAAACTGGTTTACCAATACATCCCATTGTGCCAATGTGGCTCAGAATTTTAAATTTTTTTCCACTTATAAGTGTGGACGCCATCTTACATATTCAAACTACATACTGTACCTCTCTTCTAAGTTAAGGGATAATCCACTGATTTGGTCCACCATTATAATGTGGCAGCATTTTATGTATAGGTTTTTCTCCATTTTCTTGGAAACCCAAACATTTCTCTTGGGCAAACCATTCAACATGTATGAAATTTTAGGCTACATGAACATGTTGCGGTATTTGATGTGAAAAATCCTTATCAAAACCGCAGGTAATTCCGGACGTAAAATCCACACCTAACATTGCAGGTTTTTTTTAATGTGTTTTTAGGTGCAGTTTTTACATTTTGATGTGAAAGCACGTGCGCAATTTAGGCGGAAGATTTTGGTTATTTTTTTTAGAAACTTGTCAGATACAATTCTGAGATTGAAACGCAAGATTAATTGACATTCTGCATATTTTAATGTCCACGCCACAGGTCAATTTACATGTGGAAAAACTCTGAAACATGTTGATGAGATTACTTGAAGTCTCAATATCTTTGCTAGTACTGTATTACGCTGCAGGAAAATCCATGCAGGAAAATCGCCACGTAATACGCATCTTGTGTATATGACCTTAGGGTCTCATTATCCAATCATTTTTATTTTTGTCCAGAAGGTCTGCACAAGTTCTATTTCAATTAGTCTGGTTTACAAGATTATGATATAGTATAAATTGGACACAGGTCCGGTTCAATGGTTTGTCCAACTTCCTGGTTTTGATATTGTTACACTCTTACAAGTTATGGCCCTTTTGATTTTTTATAGGGCCTTTATGACACCTTTCTGTGCAATCTAAACTGCTACGTAAGTTTGTGCGAAATGTAAAACAAATTTTTCGCTTCTATTTCTTCTAAGGCCCCGTTACATCATGTTTATTCCCTACGTTTAGAGTGTACATTAGGAAAGCTCCCGGCGTACATGCTAAATTTGTACATAGGGCTCCATCAGCGATGGAGTGCAAAAGTGTTTCCATTAGGACTCTGTCGGGCTGGTATACATACTACTCACACCTCGGCAGCCGCGGCCATGGATCTGTGAGTGCTGGCCAGCATCTCCTTCCTAGGAGATTCCAGCATTCACTGCCACTCCGCTCGCTGTCCTGTAGGGTGCGTGCGCACGCTCGTGCCTGGCTTTAAAGGATCAGCGTGCGCAGATTAATTATATTTACATTTAGCCCCAATCACTCTGGACTATTTAAGGGGCCCTGCCCCTTCACTCCCTGCCTGAGCGTTGTTAGTAATTCCCATGTTGGTAATTGCAAATTGTCCCTCAGTGTTATCCTGTTCCCAGTGTTGACGTGCCCTGCTACCTGTATCTTGTATCCCGTGCCGTGCGTTGTTTCTAAGCCTGTCTAGTGCTGGAGTCGTGTCCTGCTGCACCTACTGCCATCCGCCACGTCTGGCGCAAGCTGCCGCACCTATGTCGTCCGCCATGTCTGGCCAACCTGCTGCACCTGCTGTCATCCAACATGTCTGGCTTAACCTGCCCCATCCAGCCCCATCTATGCTAAAGCCTCTGCCACTGTCTAGACTATTCAGGTACTCTTGTGCTGGACTTTGTATTGATTGCCTCCCCGCTATGACTGTGCGGCCTAGTGGGTCCACATACAAACAGACCGTGACACTTTTATTTCTCACTTTGTAGACTTTTCCCCACAGGGAATATTAGATGTAATTGTTATACTGGCAATTATTATATTTCTATGAGATGGTGCTCTTCATTATCCCCTGCTTGTAAGGGCTGATATGGAGAAAGCTATCACTAGCAGGAGGCAGTGGAGACAGGCTGAAGCTGCATCTCGTTGGAATACACTGAGAGTCTGCAGTGTGAATACAGAAGTTCTCTGTTACTGATCTATCACTCGCTCCATAGAAATGAATGGCCGAGCATGCGCACCAGCGCTTCATTCTCATGGAGAACTTCGGGGAACTTTTTGTCCCCGTACTCCTCATCGCTGGGGGTCCCAGCAGTTGCACCCCGAGCGATCACACATGTATCTCCTATCCTGTGTATAGGGAATACTTGTGTTTTGTGGGGAAAACACCTTTAATAATTGCCTATTCTGCACTATATTAGCAAAAACAAATTGCTGCGGTGCTTCTTTAAAGGAATTGTTTGTTTTTAAAAAAAAACATTTTAGATTACTCTGTTAGGGAATTCTAAGTTAAAGAGGACCTGTCAGCTTTCCTGACATCTATTTCAGTAGATACTTGTATTACCCATAAAATTACAATTCTGGAGCATTCTTAGAACTCTGTGTTGTGCCGTTTCTTTTTTATTCCTGCTAGAAATTAATGAATAAATTGAAAAATGGTTTCACTTTTCTCAAAGGGGTATGTGCCTACACAGCCTGACACTGAATGGACATTTTCAGTCAGTAAAGGGACACACCCCCAACTGTAACACCCAGCTGTCAATTTATTCATAAATTTGTAGAAGTAATAAAAGAGGAATGGCACAATGCAGAGTTTTGAGAAAAGATGTTATAATGGACAGTTCTAAGAAAAAAAATATTATTTTAGGGAGAATACTAAAGCAGACATGTCAGGAAAGGTAACTGGTCCTCTTTAATGGAGGCAAGTCACTTGTTTGGGACCTCTGTCAATTAGCCAGAGCAAAGAGCAGCTACAAAGATCATCTCTCATCCTGGAGGACCCGGCAGGCGTGTGGTTTATACGGACAGTCCATTGATTTTAATAGGCACCATGTAATGCTTAATTTCCCTTGTGGTTGCATTGTAGGGAAATTCAACACTTGCTGCCATATTCCCCTGAAGATTACTGCTGACCACTAGAAGTCCCAGTACTGGGGCAACCTGTGATCAGCCTATTTTTGGGGGACCCTGCTAACAGAAAAGGAATTGTATATGGCAGAAAACCTCTGGTGATAGATCTTCTTTAACATTTTTACTGATGTAACTATTGGAATATGATAAATAATTGACATATTTGTTGTAAGTTAAATATTTTTGCTTTTGATAGGCTGTTAATAACCTAATTTGAAAGCATGACAAAAAAATGGCTCATTGGTACTGCTTTATAAATACGTTGTTTTTTATTAGAGATAAAGGATATTTTGCCATATGTCATATGCATAAAAAGAGCATTAATCAGGATTTAAGTTGGCATGGTGTGTTCCTATCTGATTACATAGGGTTAATGATTACTATTAAAGTGTTGTTTTCCTACAAGGGACAGCTGTTCATACCAAAATATATTTGCTTCTGTAATCTGTATGTGTCATTTTACGCGGAGAAATTACTATGCTGTAGTAGTTATATAGGCCATCATTGGATTGTTCTCTCAGAGAGCTTCCCCATTTCCAACTGGAAAACGGAAGAAATAATATTGAATTAGATTGGACGGCTTGCAGCACAATAAATGTTCACTCAAAGTTTTGCTGAAGGCTTGCTTACAGATATAGTCACAGTAAATAATTCTTTTTTTTATTTTAAGCATTCACAATCGTTGTGGCTTACCAGAAACATTTCCACATGTATCATTATTTTGATCAGTAGCAGCTGGAAGCAACTGTTTTAAAATATTTTAATTTGACCGGAAGAACTTAAAATGTACGTGCTGGAAATAACATAAGAACTAAGGACTATACCAGGAGCTGAACTACCGCCTGTGCCAGTCTAGCGACACAGGAGCCTGGAGGAGGAGAGGGGCCCAAGGGGCTGCCATTTGAAAAGGAGTAATAATTATATCTCCTGTTATAGATGAGACATAATTATTGTATCCATTGCAGTGGCGTAACTACCGCTAAAGCAGCCGTAGCGGCTGCTACGGGGCCCGTGGCATGAGGGGGCCCGTGTCGCCCGCCTACACGGGCCCCCACCATGGCCGGAGGCTCCGCTAGCAACCGCTATGGCTGCTACAGCGGGACGCCACTGAACACTACGGCAGAGCAGGGAGGTATCTCCCTGCTCTGCCATTAAACAAAAGACATGTATCCCCTATTCACAGGATAGGGGATACATGTGTGATCGCTGGCATTGATAGGGAGAACGGGGGACTGAAAGTCCCCTGAAGTTCTCCATCACAAACCTCGGACTTCCGGGGTCTGTGTCGGCAGCTCCGTAGAAATGAATGGAGTGCTGGTCGCGCTTGTGCGAATGCGTGATCAGCGCTCCTTTCATTTTTATTGAGCTGCGCAGACGCCGGAAGTCAGAGGTTAGTCATGGAGAACTTGGGGGACTTTCGGTCTCCCGTTCTCCCTATCGCTGCCAGCGATCACACATGTATCCCCTATCCTGTGGATAGGGGATACATGTCTTTTGTCTTTTCACACTGTAGGTCGCATTTTTTTGGGTGGTTGGGGACGCTGTATGGCGTTCCCTACAGGGGGGGCTGTATAGCGTTACCTACAGGGGGGGCTGTATAGCGTTCCCTACAGGGGGGGCTGTATGGCGTTCCCTACAGGGGTGGCTGTATGGCATTCCCTACAGGGGGGGCTGTAAGGCGTTCCCTACAGGGGGGGGCTGTATGGCGTTACCTACAGGGGGGGCTGTATGGCGTTCCCTACAGATCCCCCCTGTAGGGAACGCCATACAGCCCCCCTGTAGATAGCGCCATACAGCCCCCTCTGTAGATGGCGTCATACAGCCCCCCCTGTAGATAACGCCATACAGCCCCCTTTGTAGATATCTACAGAGGGGGCTGTATGGCATTATCTACAGGGGGGACTGTATGGCGTTATCTACAGAGGGGGCTGTATGGCGTTATCTACAGAGGGGGCTATATGGCGCTATCTACAGAGGGGGCTGTATAGAGGGTCAGAATAGAGGACCGGGTCTGCTGCCAGATTAGAAAGTCCGTAAATGTAGAGTCAGCTGCGGGTATCTGAAATGTAGCCATAACAGGAAGAGGGATTTGTGGATGTTGGCCGTAGACAATGTAGAACGGTGTGGAAGTAGTGGACTCTCTTGTGTGGTTGCTATATGAGAACTCGGCCCAAGGAAGCTGTACTCAGTCATCATGCTGCATGGAGATGAAGTGACGAAGATAATTCTCCATGATTTTGTTAAATCCCTTCGACTTGACCATTGGACTGGGATGGTAGGCTGAGGAAAAGTCCAATTTCACATCCAGGAGTTTACAGAGGGCTCTCCAGAATTTTGAGGTGGACTGAACTCCACGATCAGACATGATATGAAGGAGCAAGGCATGCAAACAGAAAATGTGCAGAATATAGAGATTTGCCAGTCGAGGAGCAGGAAGTAGGCCGGTCAGCGGGACAAAATATGCCGTCTGCGAGAACCGGTCCACCACCACCCAGTCAGTATTGCATCCTGCTGTGGGAGGAAGATCTGTGACAAAGTCCATTGCAATATGCTGCCAGGGAGCGTTGGGCACAGGCAGAGGTTGGAACAGACCGGCAGACTTGGAGTGAGCAATCTTGTTAGAAGCATAGACAGTGCAGGAACAGACAAAGTCCACAATATCTTTGGTGCAGCGTGGTCCACCAGAAATGACGAGCTATCAGATCACGAGTCTAACTTGAAGGGGATTAGCAGTAACAATGCAGGACCGGTCTATGATACATTGAGGGGTCTCTACAGTCTCCTCTGTGTCAAACGACCTGGAAAGGGCATCGCCCTCACATTTTTATTAGCGGGATGTTAGTAGAGCACAAACTGGAACCGGGTGAAGAACAGCGACCACCTGGCTTGACCGGGGTTTAGCCGTTGAGCCGACTGGAGATAGGTGAGATTCTTGTGGTCTGTGTATATCAGAATGGGATGAACTGCGCTCCCTAGCAGATTTCTCCATTCCTCTAGTGCCAAATTGATGGCCAGTAACTCCCGATCCCCAATAGAGTAATTGCGCTCTGCTTGAGAAAAAATTCTAGAATAATAGCCGCACACTACGGCCTTTCCTTTGAAGCTTGGAGACTCAAGGCAGAAGTGAAGGCACTCTTGAGGCTATTAAACGCTGATCCTGCCTCTGGAGACCACACTATGGCGTTCATTCACTTCTTGGTAAGGGTAGAGATGGGAGCCGTCAGAGACGAGAAGTTTGGGATAAACTGCCGGTAGAAGTTGGCGAATCAAAAAAAAACGCTGCATGGACTCCAAGACCTGTGGACGTGTCTGTTCCAAGACAGACTTTACTTTTTCAGGATCCATCTTTAGTCCTTGATCCGAGGTTATGTAGCCCAGGAAGGGCACCGAGTTTTTTTCAAAAATGCACTTCTCCAGCTTGGCATACAGACGATGCAACAGAACTTGATGGACATGCCTCTGATGTATCATCGGATTTGGGGAGAAAATTAATATATCATTGAGATAGACCACAACACAGACATAGCGGATATCTCGGAAGATGTAATTTACAAATTCTTGGAAGACCACGGGAGCGTTACACAGACTGAAGGGCATCAGCAGGTATTCATAGTGCCCGTCTCGAGTGTTGAATGCCGTCTTCCACTCGTCACCTTGACGTATTCGGATCAAGTTGTAGGCCTCCCGCTGGTCCAGTTTAGAGAAGATCCTGGCTCCTCGTATACGCTCAAACAATCCGGATATCAGTGGCAATGGGTACTTATTCTGTTTGAGACCACGGTAGTCAATGCAGGGTCGAAGAGATCCATCTTTCCTTTTAACGAAGAAGAATCCGGCTCCGGCCGGGGAGAAGAATTTTCATATGAATCCCCTCTCTAGATTCTCCTTGATATAGGCTGACATGGATTGAGTCTCTTGCAAGGAGAGAGAATATACCCGTCCACAGGGAGGTAAAGCATTTGGAACCAGTTCAATTGGACAGTCGAAAAACCTGTGTGGAGGAAGCATTCCAGCCTCCTTCTTGCTGTAGACGTCTGCAAACTGACAAAAATTAGTAGGTAATCCCACTAATAACTGAGGAGAGAAGGCTGGGCAGACGGATCTGTAACAGGCAGTGGTGGAGACATTTGGAGCCCAATTGGAGAACCTCTCCGGAATTCCAGTCCAGGACTGGGGCATGCAACCGGAGCCAAGGCAGACCCAGCAGAACAGGATTGACGGCTTTAGAAAGACAAGAGATGTAATCAGTTCAGTATGAAGGACTCCAACTTTAGTGGTTTGGTCTCAGACACGATCAAATCAGGCAGAGGAAGTCCATTCACCGACGCAACAGCCAGAGACAACTGCAGAGGCACTGTGGGCAACTGTAGATGATCCACTAATTCTTGTTTGAAGCCCAGTTTGGAAGAAAATGTTTAAATTAACGCCGTTCCACCTAGGGTTGTCTCTAGGCACTGGAGTTTTTTGGCTTCTGGGGACACAGACGCACAAAATGGCCTCCGAGGCCGCAATACAGACAAAGTCCCGAAGGGTATCTGCGTTGTTTCTCCTGGACTGACAATTTGAGCTAGTCCACTTGCATAGGCTCCTCTGGTGGAACAACTGATGAGGGCAGCAGGGGTTGCTAGAAAGTAGGAGTCAGCCTAGGGAATCTTCTTTCCTGGCAAACCCCTTGGGACCGTTCCCGGATCCTAATGTCTATCCAGGTGGCTAGAAGAATGAGATCATCCAGGGTAGGTGGCAAATCTCGAGCGGCAAGCTCATCTTTAAACTCGGAAGACAGTCCCTGCCATAATGTAGCCACCAAGGCCTTGTTGTTCCAGGTTAGTTCTGCAGCCAGAGTACAGAACTGAATGGCGTACTCGCCCACAAAGATGTCTCCCTGGCGAAGGGTCAGCAGAGATGCAGCTGCAGAAGACACTCTCCCAGGTTCCTCAAATACTGTACGGAAAGTCTGTAAGAAACACTGTAAGTCATGGGTCTCTGGTCCCTGACGTTCCCAAATGGGGTTTGTCTATGATAGGGCCTTGCCAGTAAGGAGAGATTATGAAGGTGATCCTTGCATCATCAGAAGAAAAGGCCCTTGCATGCAGTCTGAAGTGGATCCTGGCATTGGTTCAGAAATCCCCTGCAGGTCCTCGTGTCCCTGTCAAAACGAGTAGGTAGTGGCAGGGAGAATCGGGGATCAGCATTGGTACTGACAGGAGGTGTAGCAGGAGTAACAGCAGGAACAACAGGAGCAGGTGCCGTAAAGACTGCAGCTTGCGCATCCTGCCAATGTGCAGTGGCGTTCACCGCCTGCAGGAGTTGGTCCTGTCATGACCGGAGGTCTCGCATGCCTGCTTGTATGACTTGTGATGTCGTCATGGTCTTAGGTTGACCAACGCAATCCATGGCCTAAGAGTACTGTCACGATCTGTGGGTATGTGGACCCACTAGGCCACACTGCCGTAGCGTAGTAGCAGCTGGCCAAAGAACAGTCTATACAAAGTACTAGCACAAGAGTACCTGAAATAGTCCAGACAGTAGCAGAGGCTAGGTACAGATGGAACGTGAAGGTAGATGATGCCACACGTGGAGGATGATATCAGATGTGGCAGATGACACCAGACATGGTGTATGACTGCAGGCTTGACAGGTGGCACAACACAACTCCAACACTAGTTAAGGCTCAGGAACAAACACAGCATAGGATACAGGTAACAGGGAATAGGAAAGTTGGGAACAGGATAACACTAAGGGACCATTTGCTAAGACTAACATGGGCATATACAACTACGCTCAGGCAAAGAATAAATGGGCAGAGCCCTTTTTATAGTCCTGGGTGTAAAGGGGCTAATTTGTAATATTCTTCATGTGCGCGCACCCTAGAGGACACAGCAGAGCAGAGCGGAAGTGAGAGCTGGCGTCTCCTAGAAGGGAGATGCCGGCCAGCACTTGAAAGCCTGCGGTTACGGCCGTCGAGGGGTGAGTGGGGACGACGGGCCGTGGCCAAGGACGTTACAGGTATCACACATGAACTTTTTGTGCCATTTTTTTTTAGCCAAACAGAGGATCGGATCCAAAAAGAAGACGTATAAATTAAAGACTAATACATGTCGTCTCTTTTGTATTTACTCTTTATGCATGTGTTATTACAGCCTAAAAAAAATCTTAAGCTAAATATTAGATCTGTCGCCAGTATGAATAAGTAATTTGTGGTGTGCCGCACCCCTCTGCTCTCTACTGCTTGATAAGGTCTCTTTACACACTGCAGTCATGCTGCATACTTTTTGCAGCGATTTTGCTAAAATTACTGTAATTTGTAAATAGAACCTAATACAGAGCAAGAGGGAGATGGAGCCTGACACAATCACCTTAAGCCTACCCAAGTACCCTTGAAAGAGTCATCATAGGTCAGGTCTCATAAAAAAGATGGTCCTGTATCTTCAAAATGTGTCTGGAAAAATCGCCACTGCTCCAATGCATAACTCATAAGTTTTGCCCAAAATATTTATTTATATACTCATCTATAAACAGAAATCTGGGCTATGAACTTTTCTTATTTTCTACTGTGTGCTATCCTTTGTCAGACACTTCTGAACTCTTCTTTCTTGTTATGTCTTGATGTAGTTACTTTTATCATTGTTGTCTATAATGTATGTCCTTTTCTAATGCAAAAAAAATCAATAAAAAGAGAATTTGTGAGTGGGTTCAGGAAGTAGCTAAATTGCAGCAGCCAATTCTAGCAGCTTTGGAACTATCATTCTGTCACAGAGTCATAGATTATTCATAAATGCATGACTGCTTCCCAGATCCTCCTCCTATCTCTGTGTGCTACCTGTTAGGTTTTGGACAAAATGAAATGTAGAGCCTAACTTATGGCTGTCTGGGAGTGGAAAGCTAGAAAAAAACATGAAACATTAACTAATTTTTATATCAAAATTATAGTATAGTGTAAACTATCCTAAGCGACCACATTATCTTATATAGCAATCACTGTAGACCCACCTTAAACAACCTCAAGAGATATATCCTCAAGAGATATTCACACTATGAGATGAGGCTTTGTAGTGCATGTCACCACAGGATGGTTAATAAAAAATTACAACCCTTCTGGCCACTATATCTTGGCACTCAGAGTAGATCTCACTTTTCTTTCACAAAATAGCAATAAAGTTTTTCACATATATCTTCAAATCCTGCTAGAGAACAAGTCTGTTCCTAAGCACACAGGTAAGTGACAATTTCCTTTTAAAGCATAAACACTAGTATACATGCAAATTAACCTGAATGGTTTCTGTAAAAAAATCAGGTCACCAGATCTTTTCAACTGATATAAGGAAAGATCCATTCAAATATGCATTTTACCAATGTGTTCTAACTTGTATACATGCCTCAATATACTGGCATGTATACAACCACAGTTTTTTATGTAAAGTTGGCATTAGCCACAAGACAGGAAAGCAAAAGCTCTGCCAAATTTGAAAAGTACTTAAACGCAATAATAAACTTTACGCCACTAACAACAAAAGCTCCTTTAATTGAATTTGGCATATTGTAAAGCTATACAGTTTTCTTTGTGTCTGACACAATGAAAGCCATAGCAGAAAGAGAGAACAGTCATAACCTCCCTATCAGGTGGGGGTAAACTACATGGTTTATATGATTAATGTAATATTTGTTCTTGTGTTCAGCAATTACGGTAAATGGGAGTGTTACTTGCAAATACTTCCTCATACAATTCCTGTCAGCACCTGACTAGTTAGAGGGGTGATCTGGAGAGATAAAATTAATGACCTATGCTCAGGATAGGCCATCAATACCTGATCAGTTGGCTTCAACTCTCAGGACCAGTGCTGTAACTATAGGGGTCGCAGCGATCACAATTACGACCAGGCCCCAAAGCCAGGGGGCCCGCGGCCCCCTCCACACCCCATCAATGAAAAGTTACTATAGTAACTGGGGCCTATGTTCTAAACTACACGGGCCCCCATTACTATAGTAACTGACAGTACTTACCTTTGTCATTCCAGAGCGCAGCACACAACATCCCAACCCTGGATGGAGTCAGGACCTCTGCTGCGGCCGAAGAGGAGGGTAAGTTTAATACCACTGTCTGCTGGAGCTGAAAGGTCGGGGTCCGACCCCTGGGACCCCCGACAGCAAGCTGTTTTGAAGGGGTGCAGTGCTCGTACGAGCGCTACTTCCCTTCATTCCGGTCACTTTCTCACACTGTAAATCGCCAACACGGACATATCAGCGATTCACAGTGTGAGCAAGTAATTGAACTGAAGGGAAAGCAGCGCTTGTACGAGCGCTGCACCCCCTTCAAAACAGCTGATTGGCGGGGATCCCGGGAGTCGGATCCCGACCCATCAGCTATTGATGGCCTATCCTGAGGATAGGCCATAAATGTTTAGGGACTGGACAACCCCTTTTAAGCCTACCATGTGGTAGGCTTAGATACAGGGCCCCAGCAGACAGTAATCTTATACTGTATAAGATTACTGTCTGCTGGACCCTGTATCTAAGCCTACATTGTGGTAGGCTTAGATACAGGGTCCAAGAAACCGTATCACACATGCACATGGGCCCTGTATCTAAGCCTACCATATGTGTTAGGCTGTGTTCACACCACAGTTGTCCTTCCGTTGAGAGGTTCCGTCAGAGGTTTCTGTCGGGTAACCCCTCAACGGAAAGGCAAACTGAACTCTCAGCTTCCGTTTCCCTCACCATTGATCCCTATGGTGACGGAAACGTTGCTAAAGGTTTCCATTTGTCACCGCTGTGACAGGGTTCCGTTGTTCTTGATGCAACCAATAGCGCAGTCGACAAATAGGATATTTGTAGGAACTGTCCACATCATATTTATGTATGTCTAGATTATACTTGCCCATGTCATGTTGTGAATGTCCCTCCTTGCTCTCTATGTCTTCTGGAATATCTGAGGACATATCAGTATACTTTTCAGGCTTGGACTACGCAAACTTTTTTCACCTCACATTTACAGTCCAGAGGAGTATATAGAGACATGCAACTTTCTTGTGACTTTCATATGGAACAATTAGCACTAAAAAAGCACTGGAACAATTAAGATTTAACTATTTATAGATATACTCGATAAAAGATCAGAACAGCGTTATAATACAGCTATCTTGAGCACGCTGCAGCATTGTACCTGGTTGAGAAGGGTTTCGTAGTCAAAAGAAGCAGGGTATTTAAAGTTCGGGCCATGAATCTTGGAGGAACCTGGCTCCAGCGTGTAGAACAATCTGCCCTTTTGTGACCCCCATTGTGTTATTGGATAATATGTCGTGGTAAATACGTTTCTTCCTACTGCACGATGTTCCCAATATGGTCCAAGATCCTCATGCTGAGTTCCCTTTTAGTGACATAATTGAGGAAATAGCAACGTAAACAACCACCTTAGTGAGACAATTGATAAAGTTGCTTATTTCAAACCTTTTGCCGGTACATTCATATGCCACTCACGTCCTTGTATAGATTCACAATCTTTACACCTCACTTTATACATCCCTACCAGAAAATTGACTGTGCATTAGTCTGTCTTGGAGATTATCATCTATGCAACAGGTGATTAAGGTATCATGACCTCTTTTACGTCTACATTCATTCTCAGTATATCCCAGTGTATTGACAGAATATTTCTGCATTTGCATGCATAATAGCAAGGTACTAATGATCCTGATCTCTTCCTTTCCTTCCAACTCTTTCCTTGGGTACAAGCAGTTCATGTCTATTTTACCGAACTGCATGCTCAACCACACTTTGCATAACATTTTTGGGGAATCCTTTTTTTTTTCAATAAATAATACTCCATTTTTGTGGCTCATTCTCAAATATAAGAGTTGAGGAGCTTGAAGGCTGCTGGGTGATCTCATGTTTGTCTCCAGGGTACCATCTGATGCCCTAGATATGTTCAGGTCCAGGAAAGTGAACTTTCTTTCCCTGGTGAAAGTCATGCCAATCGTGTTAAAATTCAAGTGTCTAGAGAATGTTATCAAAGCTCTACGTAGCGAAATATGCTCCCGATATGTGGGAATGTCTACTGATTTGTTATGTCTACATTACCAAATAAAGAGTTTGTAAAAAAAATAATTCAAGTGTCTAATGAATGTTTCAGCATCGTTTTTTCTCCTGCTATAGAATGAGGATGTCATTTATGTAAAGTTTCCCAAAAAAAGGATCGAATCAGTCCACAACTATATCCTTCCATTAGTGCAGAAAGAGATTAGCATAAGGGCTCTCCTCATAGCAGTCCATCTGAACTGGTGGATAGTAATTATTTCTCTTGGTTTTAAGGAAGCACTCCATAGCTCTCACCCCAAGTTTGTTGGGAATTTACCTGTACAGCGCCTCTATATCTAAGCTTGCAAGATTGATATCCTCCAAGTATGATTCCTTCCAATTTTCTACATATATACATTGTGTCTCGCATATAAGATGGCAGTAATGTAACAAAGCCCCTTAAGAGTTGATCTAGATATATAACCACATTTTGTGTTTTATGTTAATACTGAAGAGGGGGTAACATTTTTATGGATTTTAGGTAAGCTAGAAATGGCTGAAATCTGTACTTACTTTATTGTCCTGAATCCTTCATTCTTGCTCAGTTTCTTTTTAACCCCAACCTCCAATATTTTGAAATAGTTCATTTCAGAGGACAGTGGAGTGGACTCTCTCCAAAATCTTGCAGTATTCATATTCAAAAAGGATTTGCTGATGGTTTTATGTGTTTCCATTATATGTCCATAACCTCAGTATTTCCATTGTCATCTGAAGACTTGATGACAATGGAGTTATTCTTCTCAATTACCACCAACACCTAGACTGCTGCGACACTGTGGTTAATGCCCCTTGAATTAGTTACACATGTAGAAAGCCATGTTTTACCAGTTACAATAATATGTCAGTGTTAGTTGCGTCTCCAAGTGGCGCATCCTGTTATGTTTAGGTCAAAAGGTGGTTAATGGTCCACTACAGATAGAACTTCCTCTCTTGGGGTCTTTCAACTTTCATTCTGCCCTGGTGCTCACTACCAATAGTAAACCATATGTAACAGGGAAAAGGGAATAGAAAGAAATAGGGGGCAAAAAGTTAAATAAAACAATAAATAGTTTTATTAGGCAAATTAATATACTGGCAAGAGTGGGCATGTACCACCCATTGGGAAAGTACATATAGGGTGAATAGTTCCCTTATTTTTGATCACCCTATTATTGAACATATGTTCAAATCCCATTTATATTTTATTGTATTTTTATAAAATTATTATTTAGTCTTATTTCACTGCTTTCTTATTGTTTTTATTCAACTTATCAAATTGACCGAAAGCAGTAAGTTAATACAATAGATGGGAATAGAGAGGGAAAGTTCAGATCTAATATATTGTAGCCATTACTTCAGAAGGTAACTTAAAGAGGCTCTGTCACCAGATTTTGCAGCCCCTATCTGCTATTGCAGCAGATAGGCGCTGCAATGTAGATTACAGTAACGTTTTTATTTTTAAAAAACGAGCATTTTTGGCCAAGTTATGACCATTTTCGTATTTATGCAAATGAGGCTTGCAAAAGTACAACTGGGCGTGTTGAAAAGTCAAAGTACAACTGGGCGTGTATTATGTGCGTACATCGGGGCGTGTTTACAACTTTTACTAGCTGGGCTTTCTGATGAGAAGTATCATCCACTTCTCTTCACAACGCCCAGCTTCTGGCAGTGCAGATCTGTGACGTCACTCACAGGTCCTGCATCGTGTCGGCACCAGAGGCTACAGATGATTCTGCAGCAGCATCAGCATTTGCAGGTAAGTAGCTACATCGACTTACCTGCAAACGCCGATGCTGCTGCAGAATCATCTGTAGCCTCTGGTGCCGACACGATGCAGGACCTGTGAGTGACGTCACAGTGCTGCACTGCCAGAAGCTGGGCGTTGTGAAGAGAAGTGGATGACACTTCTATACACAACGCCCAGCTAGTAAAAGTAGTAAACACGCCCCGATGTACGCACATAATACACGCCCAGTTGTACTTTTACTTTTCAACACGCCCAGTTGTACTTTTGCAAGCCTCATTTGCATAAATACGAAAATGGTCATAACTTGGCCAAAAATGCTCGTTTTTTCAAAATAAAAACGTTACTGTAATCTACATTGCAGCGCCTATCTGCTGCAATAGCAGATAGGGGCTGCAAAATCTGGTGACAGAGCCTCTTTAAGCAAAATAAATAGAGTGCTTGTACAAATAGCATCTTGTTCTTATCCTTTTGTGTTTTAATGGTATAGTACTCTTGTAGTGGAATGACATGTTGCTATTTTATGATACAAAGTGTGTGTTACATGTGTTGCTGTGGAAAACATGCACCAGTAAAATTTAGCAAATAGTTTCACACACTGCTCTCTGCAACAACACTAAATTACTAGCCAATCAGAGAGAAATGTTGTGTACAACCCCACAGGTAGATGAGGTGAATGTGATACAGCCCAAATTGAAACCAAAATCTAAAAACATGCCCCTCTTAGACATCGCCCCACAAGTTAAAGTTTTTGTGGATCTAGTCTCAAATGATATAAATAAACGAAGCAAATCATCTTCACAAAATATTACAGCTGATGAATATATCTGGCTCTAGAAGAGTTCAAAACATGGACAGATGGTGTTTTCAAACAATCGGATAAAGGGGGTAATGTGGTCATTTGGCCAAAATTAATGTATATTAAAGAGGCAAATCGCCAATTAAACAACAAAGTGCTATAAATCCCTGTGGGGGGGAGCCTACAGAACAGGGTCATAGAGAATATGAGAGACTCGTTGAATTTGGCTTCAGTAATGGAGCAGTTACGCAAAATGAGGCCAAATTTCTCTCAGTCAGACGCCCAAAATAGCAACATTTTAAAAGTTGCCCAAGGTACACAAGAATTTAGAGCAACCCCCGGGTAGGCCCATAGTATCAGGCCGGGGGTGCCTGACTGGGAAATGCAGTCAATGGCTAGACTGTGAATTGTGAGAATTGGTGTATAGACTTCCTTCTTACACTCGCAACACGATGCAAGTTCTCCAAGAATTAGATAGTGCCAACTTCTTGCAACATGTGACGTCAAAAGTTTATATACACATATTGGACATGACCTTGAATGTGCAGCAGTTGATTTATTTTTGAGATGAAAGCCCAATTACAATTCAACCAGAATAAATTTTGCTATTAGAGCCCTCAAACTCATCCTAACCAGGAACTATTTAATCTTTAATGAACACTTCTTCCTACAAACCCAAAAAACAGCGATGGTTGCGGCTTGTACGCCCATCTTTGCCAACTTGTTCCTTGTGTGGTAAGAAGAAGAGTTTGTGTTTAATGAACAACTGCAATCTTGTATTAATAACATCACGATATGGCGTCATTATATAGATGAGGTCATATTCATCTGGAGGGGGCCAGAATATGAGCTGCTGAAGTTTGTAGATTGTCTCAATGACAATGAGCTCAACATTAAATTCCGTATTTACCTCTATCATTTGGTCCCAGAAACGTCCGAGAATAGCCCTCAAGAAGCTCATGACACCTAAAGAGCTAAGAGACCTTAACTTTCCTGACCTCTGTAGCTACAATTTAGCATGCCTTACTCGCCATGGGCTTGATTGGTTGCAGAACTACTCCAGTTCCCTAGCGGCAGGGGTAGTGTATCCTTTAGATTTATCGACCCTATTACATACCGCTTTTGGAACCCTCCTTGCCAATTTGAGACACAGAGTTTTATTACGCGATACTATTATGGCTTGGAAATCTATTAGGTCCTCTTTCAAGCTCCCTCAACATATATCTAAACACATGAATCTTTGGGGTCATCCAGGCTTCCCCTAGCGGAGAGATAATCCTCACTTTCAAAGGTGGCGCATACTGAGCATTTCCAAACTCAGACACATTCTACTCCCTTCTGAAGGTCGTTTCATGACTTTTCAGGAAATGGTATCTACGTTGCATGTCCCATCACACCATTATCTGGCTTATTGTCAGCTTCGTTCTATTTTAATATCATTGCTCCACGACATATCACTAGAGTGTGTTGAGAATCCAATTGATTCTTTAATTGCCACTCTGCCTATGGAGATGCCCTAAAATGGTCCCATATTGGGTAGACATATTAAAGTTAATAGTGGATACTTGGGAGATATCACCTCCCATGGATCTGTTACCCCTTTTATTCCATATACTTCCTGACTCTTCATGCTCTCTGCAAGCCCTACACGTGTTTTTTTTGGTAGCTAAACCATGCTTACTGGCTCACTGGCTCACGTCTCACGTTCCCACACTTATCAAACTAACAATACAAATGAAAAAATTTATACTTATGGATAGGCTGGAAATAGAACGTACTGCAGAAGCTAATGCCTCAAAATTACTCCAAAAATGGAAAACTTTTATTTGCAAACATTTCCAACAAAACAAAATTACGGAGTTGATGGCTCCTTTTCATTACACGTCATGGTACTTGACTAGGGACATTGCTGGTACGCTTGGTCATCTGAAATGTTAGAAACTAATAGAGAAGAGGTATACAATGCTTAGTGGTGGTACCTGTTATAGAAACTTAGACCTGGTTGTCTCATAAACACAATTTGATATAAATACTGAGTCCTTGAGCTTTGGGAGGTGTTTTTTTTTTTTGGGTTACTTTGTTATATGATTCTTTGCATACTGGTACGTCACCTGTATTGAGTCTTATATGTAACACTCAGGGGCGTAACTAGGAAACACTGAGCCCCATAGCAAGCTCTTGACCGGGCCCCCCCGGTGCAACAAGCAGCCCCCCTTATAAATAGTGCCCCCTGTAGAATGTGCCATACAGATCCCCTGTAGACAGTGCTATATAGCCCCGCTATAGAACCAACCTCAGTACATAAATACATCCCCAGAACCAAGCTCAGTACATATATACACAGAACCAAAACCAATCTCATACGTATATACAGCACCAGAACCAAGCTCAGTACTTACATACAGCATCAGAACCAAGCTCAATACATATATACAACACCAGGACAAATACAGCTCAATTTAGTGCAACCCCTGCTGTATAGGTTTGTACAGCGCAAAACTACAGCTCCCAGCATGGCCCGGACAATGGAGGGGGGCATGTTGGCTGGCGGCACGGGCCCCCTCAAGCCCCAGGCCCCGTAGCAGCCGCTACTGCTGCTACCACGGCAGTTACACCACTGGTAACACTGTATCTATTGTAAAATATACAATGTATAACTTTGTGATTGTATACTGCATTTTCTCATGTACCATTCTCACTTTATATCCTTTTGTGTAAATATGCCGAGTTTTGAAAATCAACAAAAATTTGTTTAAAAAAAAAATTCATTGTTTACATTTTTACATTATTATACATTATGGTGTATAATGATGCCTACATGGCATACAACTTGCCACTGGGGGAGTACATAGATTGCTATAAGCAGGAATGCCCCAAGTGTGGCATTTTAGGGCAAACTCGATGCATTGTTTCTGGGGGTGCAAAAAGTTAAATCGTCTGGGTTGGACTGAGTTTATACTCGATCCATGGTTATGCTTACTGCACAACGAGAGAAAAAAAAAAGGAAAAGGGTACAACCCTCACAAATCCTTCATTTGCTGCTATTAGTAACAAAACAAAAATAATTTTGAGACATTGGTTATTCAAAACGACCCATAGAATTAATGGAGCAATCGAAGATCTTAAAATCATAGTCAAAATGGAAGGAATAGATCTGCTCTCAGCCAAGTCTAAGAAGGAAAATAATTTTCAACCAAGGTGGGGAAAGTATTTGGATAAAATCCTAGATCCAGAAGGACAGAACATTATACTGTATGACTTTAAATATGACCCTTTAGATGAGAATGGGAGTAAGTAAGCATATGAATAGTAAAATCAATCCACTTTATTTATTTATATATCTGTGTGCTTATGGGGAGGGAGGGTATGGGTGGGAGGTTTATTTTCAATAGATTAAAATCTATGTATGTAACACTACTTTTTATATCTGATTTATTATTTTATTTATAATTTGTAGTAATATGTAAAAGTGATAATAAAATCTTTAAAAAAAACAAAAACACAAAAGGACATGACCAAATGCTATTTGTACAAGCTCTCTGTCTATTTTCGTTAAGTTACCATTTGAAGTAATGGTTACAATATATTAGATCTGAACTTTCCCTCTTTATTCCCATTTATTGTATTAACTTACTGCTTTCGGTCAATTTAATAAGTTGAATAAAAACAATAAGAAAGCAGTAAAATAAGACTAAATAATAATTTAATAAAAATACAATAAAATATAAATGGGATTTGAACATATGTTAAATAACAGGGTGATGAAAATAAAGGGACTATTCACCCTATACTTTGTCAATAGGCAATACATGCTAGCTCATGCCGGTATTTTCATTTAATTTAGCTACTAAAAATGTTTTGGTTTTATGGAAATTTTTGCCCCCTATTACTTTCTATACACTTTTTCCTGTTATATTTAATGGTCCACTATCCCCTTTTCTTTGTCGCTCCTGCCAGAGAAATTTGAGGAAGTTGTGATCCCCAAAGTCCATAGGGTTAGTTTCCAATTCCTCACACTTCTTTGTCCAAGTCAAACATCATCTGAGAGGAGTCAGTTCAGACTCAAAGACAACCTTGGACGAAAGGTTCATTACCCCACTGGCCCCTTGAAATTATGTCAAGACTGGCTGTGGGCTGTTTCAACCCCTCAGGGAGTAGTCGGAGGACAGGGAGAGCGTTGCAGTGTGTTGTCCCTATGGCATGTTCGTGTCTCTAAAAAAATGTGCAATGGAGCACCTGCCTTTTATGTAACAAAGATACATATTGGCTAAAAATGTAAAACAAAAGATGCCTCACAAAAGTTGCATGACTAGCGTATGACTACTACAGTTGAGTGACAGTTGCTATCAAAGCAAAAAAAGTCTGTGTGTAGCCCCAGCTTTAGGGAGGATGTGCTTTCATTATAATTGTATATTTACATAAATTACCATTTATTCAGGCTCATTTGTCTAAGTATATGTGTGGCAGATGCCAGATTATTAGCTTGTAGTATATAATATATCATATTATCCTTGCTGTAACATCAAATTAACATTTCACCAACTGACTTCTTGAAAAGTTTGTGGTGGGCTTGTGCTCTATACCACAGCCAATCAGTACAAGCAGAGCTGCAATGTAAAAAATGAGGATGGGACAGAGAAGCAGCACAAGGTTTTTATGAGACAGGAAGCAGATATTTTAGTTCTTATTCCCTTAAAGAGGCTCTGTCACCAGATTTTGCAACCCCTATCTGCGCTGCAATGGAGATAAGAGTAACGTTTTTATTTTAAAAAAATGAGCATTTTTGGCCAAGTTATGACCATTTTTGTATTTATGCAAATGAGGCTTTCTAAAGTCCAACTGGGCGTGTTTAAAGTAAAAGTCCAAGTGGGCGTGTATTATGTGTGTTACATCTGGGCGTGTTTACTTCTTTTACTAGCTGAGCGTTCTGACGAGAAGTATCATTCACTTCTCTTCAGAACGCCCAGCTTCTGGCAGTGCAGACACAGCGTGTTCTCGAGAGATCACGCTGTGTCGTCACTCACTTCCTGCCCCAGGTCCTGCATCGTGTCGGACGAGCGAGGACACATCGGCACCAGAGGCTACAGTTGATTCTGCAGCAGCATCGGCGTTTGCAGGTAAGTCGATGTAGCTACTTACCTGCAAACGCTGATGCTGCTGCAGAATCAACTGTAGTCTCTGGTGCCGATGTGGCCGACACGATGCAGGACCTGGGGCAGGAAGTGAGTGACGTCACAGCGTGATCTCTCGAGAACACGCTGTGTGTCTGCACTGCCAGAAGCTGGGTGTTAACGAACAGAAGTGGATGATGCTGATTCGTCAGCATCATACACTCCCATTCCTAACGCTCAGCTAGTAAAAGAAGTAAAAACGCCCCGATGTACGCACATAATACACGCCCAGTTGTACTTTTACTGTAAACACGCCCAGTTGTACTTTTGCAAGCCTCATTTGCATAAATACAAAAATGGTCATCACTTGGCCAAAAATCCTCGTTTTTAAAAAATAAAACCGTTACTGTAATCTACATTGCAGCGCCTATCTGCTGCAATAGGAGATAGGGGTTGCAAAATCTGGTGACAGAGCCTCTTTAAGAAATAGAATCTTCTGACATGTTGGATATTTACTGGTCTTTTCTTTAGTTTCCCATGGAGATAAGCAGTACCAAATGAGACAGATGCCACTTACTCCCATGTCTCTATTGAAGTAACATGCTATTTAATCTGAGCCAAACGTGTATGTTAATAGCCGTGTTGTGGCTGACGAATGATAATTGAATGATCTTTCATCCAACAACTGTCTTTCCTCTATGGACAGTTCGAACTCCAGCCAGTGGTCATTGATGTGGCCTAATAAGGCAGAGATTAAAAAAGCAGCCACTGATGAAATGAAAGAGCAAATAAGCAACACCATCAAATAGAGACGTAATTATAATTTTTAACCCCACAACTGTAAAACTTTTAAGTAAATCTTTAAACTTTAAGTAATCCCAAAATACAAACAATCTTGTCTATGGCTATGTATATATAATTTATATGTATTTTATTTTCATCAAGAATGTTTCTTGCTCTATGTCTATAACTTATCTGTATGATGGATTAACTACCGATTCACTAGATGGCACATTTGGCAGTGTATGCTCCACTAGTCTTGAGTCAATATTTTTATCCAAACAAATGCATGCTACATTTAGGAATCTCTTACACCTTTAAGTTTCAAGCAAACAAAAATTTTCTAGTACGCAATAATGGGATAAAGCAATGTGACTACCAAGGCAAATAACTTTTTGACCTATATTCTGCCAACAATTACATACTGTACTAAAATATCTTCAACATGTACTATATTTAGCAGAGGCTGAATACTGGAGAACATTGTTCTTAATATTGTGTAAGCGGTGCTCTCCTATTAATTAAACAATGACAGGAAATATTACAAACGGAACAAGAGCAACATGGGATATGATTCACAGAGATAGAAAGCAGTCTTTGACTTGGACTTCAAACTAGTAGACACAATTTCTCACATGCGGTAATTTAGTAAGAGTTTCTCTATAATTTGAGATTAGTAAAAATAATAAATACTCTATCTTACTTAGGCCTCATTCACACGGCAGGGTTTCCCGGCCGGGTGCCGGCCGTTCATAAATCGGCCGGCACCCGGCTGCATTAGGAATAATAGACCCCTAATGGGGCTATTCACACGGCCGTCAAAAAATAGGACATGCTCTATCTTCGCCCGGGTACCCGGCCGCCCGGCTCCCATAGAAGTCTATGGGGCCGGGTAATACACGGCCATCACCGGGATGTGTCCCGAGTGATGGCCGGGTTTTCCGGAGCCTGCGCTCTATCTCCTCCTCCTCACAGCGCAGAGTGCATGTGAGGTGGAGGAGTTGATGCCATTCTGACGAATGGCATCGCTGTACACGGTGTGGCAGGGCCGGGGTGTACAGCAGGTGGAAGGGAGCGCTGCGCTGGCTCCCTTCCCCTGCTTGAAAAGCACCCTGGCCCGGCGACACCTTCGATGGCGCCGCTAGTAGCAGCAGCTGCTGCTGCTGCTGCGGCTGCTACTACTGCAGCGACGCCACTATAGCAGAGCAGGTATCTCCCCGCTCTGCTATGTGCTAGCCGCACTTTAGCTCCTTGAAGGAGCGGAATCCCCGTGTTTTCGGGGATTCCGCTCCTGGACAGAGCGCTTGATGTCTCTGTCCATATCTGGGCAGTGACATCAGGGGAAACTCCTGAAGCGGAATCCCCGAACACATGGGGATTCCCCTTCAGGAGTTGCCGCTGATGTCACTGTCCGGATCTGCCCGGCCCGGCACGGGTGCAAAACTGAATGCAAACCGGCCGGGCAAAATGGCCGATTTTACCGGCCGACACTCGGGCTCGGGAACGACCCGGTCGTGTGAATCCCGCCTTACAGAGACATACAACAAATATTCAATAAATAATCAGAGATTTTGGGAATTCTTTATTTCTAAAAATACTTTGAGCCCAGTCTATCATCTCTGTTAAAATGACTACTTCCTCCTTGTCTCCTATGCCTAAATGACAGTGACCACTTTGTTATCCTCATTTGCATGCCAGCTAATATAGTATTCTTTTCTGATCTAATGCTCCATTTCCCGATTTACGTTCCAGCGGGCCTCCAAATCTGCCTTGTTCAATAAATAAAGTTGTCAGTGTCCGATCTAGCTGCAAACCACTAACTTGGAAAAATATGTTCAGCCATGCCCAAGTGTGAGCCTACTATCTAAAAAAAATATTCTGTAATATTCATCACTTATAAAGAAGTCAAAAAGGTAGTTTTATTGTAACTCCTCCGTAAAACAAGCTGGAAGGATATACTCCCCAGCATGGACAGTTATACCTTGCTAATGCATGTAAGCATGTAACATTTGAAAATGAACAGAGAACATTGTACTATAGCAAACAGGAAATGTATAAATATTTAAAACGAAGTGCATGTGTTGTCTCTCACTATTAACCAGAGAATATGCACACTGTTCGTCTATTTGTAAACTGCCTAACCATGTTATTTTACAAGAATGTAACTAAACTGCTACAAGTAAATGTCACAGCAACTCTATCACAGGATGATCTTGTTCGTTTCAATTTCCTTCACTGACCTCTATGGTGAGAGACTGGTGCACGAGACAGGCAATTGAGTAGTTGCCAGTTGACAGCTGTTCCATTTTCTGTGTAAGGTACAGGAGCTCTCAGCATACAAAAAAGATACAAAGGAAATGATGAATGCACCCTTCTTTTTAGATAGATAGATAGACAGACAGACAGACAGACAGACAGACAGACAGACAGACAGACAGACAGACAGACAGACAGACAGACAGATAGATAGATAGATAGATAGATAGATAGATAGATAGATAGATAGATAGATAGATAGATAGATAGATGATAGATTCAAGACTTGAACTATTCTTAATCTTGTAATACTGCAAAGCTCCAGAACTTTCCCAGTCATTAAATCCTATTTCCAGAAATTTCAACTAAAACTCTTGAGGAAAGTGTGCGCAAAGAAAGCTGCTACATTTGTCTGGTAAATATCCAATGTTTTATCAAATAGTTACAGTATGTCCCTGGCTGCCAGCTATATTGATAACAAGTAAAGGGTGTTTTAACACTGGGCAATTATCGGGCAAACGCTCGTTCATAGAACGCTCGTTGTTGATAATTGCCCTGTGTAAACAGGGCAGTGATCAGCAGATGAACAAGCAAACGCTCGTTCATCTGCTGATCGTATCATTTTAAAAAAGTAAAATATTATCGTTGTTGGCTGCAAATTTCCCTTTGTAAACATGATGATAATGTATGGGGATGAGCGATCGGAGTAACGACCGCTCGTCCCCATACATAGCTCCTTGTGACCGGAGCAAATGGGCTCAATGGCCTGTCTCATTGATCGGCGCTCGTTGCACCTTCCAAAATCGACTGGTGCAATAGGGCCTTAAGGCTGGGTTCACACCTGTGTTGTTGTGTTCTGTTGTTCTACTCCATCAGAGGAGCAGAACAAGGGATTATCGGAACTAACAGTTCCGCTGCACAATGGATACTGCCGGTTGCCGACCAAACCTATTGACTTTAATGGGTTCTGTCGGCTTGTCCGTGATTTTACCCGACAATAGCGCAGCATGCTGCACTATTGTCTCCAGTAAACTCTGGCAAACCCTGCTGGATCCGTGACGGAGGCCCCTAATGGAGCCTCCAACGCATATGTAAACATAGCCTAAGACCAAAAAAAAGAAGCTCCTGATGTCACCATTGAAATATAAAAACGTCGGGAAAAAAATAGAAAGGGAAGTATTATAGTGCAACTGGTTTACTGAACAATCTTTGAAAAGTCGCGGTGAACAACGTCAGGCACTGTTTAGTAGTATGGGATGCAATTTCCAAAAGTCATGCACTGTGCTATGGGTATCTCTCTGCGTATCTCTGCACAGTGAGAAGGATGGGAGGAAGAAAATTCTCTGACTGTGACTGACTGACAGGGATACCTGACAGAGGAATAAGAAGGATCCTGTGTGTCATGAGACTACTGAGACTGCACTCCCATTAAAGCTAATTTAACTTACAATGGTATTTGTCAGACAGCTACTTCAGCTACTTCCTGTTCCAGATAGAGAAGGCAGGAAATGTTTTGAGCACAAACAGCGTCTTATGTTTACTGCACATACTGTAAGAATTTAGAAGCATTTTCCTATCATATAGCTAGAGAAAATTAAAAAAGCATCCCTATAAGTACATTATTCACAAACAGACTTGAAAATCAAGAACATAGTTATAATGGTTGAAAAAAAAAATACATGTATCCATCAAGTTCAACCAAGAGAAGGGAGAGGATGTGGATGGAAGGAAGAGGGTGTGGGTGTTGCGTGTTATTGCTTTGTAGTTCGTTATTGTTTTTCAGTTTGTGATTGCTTTGAAGTATTTACCTACGGCTGGTTTTATTCTGATAGACAGCAGAATTATTGATTCATCTTTTCCTTTTACTGAATTGGAGGTGTATATGTATATATATTATAAGTGACAGCCAGCACGGTTTTACTAAGGACAGAAGCTGTCAAACCAACCTGATTTGTTTTTATGAAGAGGTAAGCAGAAGCCTAGACAGAGGGGCCGCTGTGGATATAGTGTCTTTGGACTTTGCAAAGGCATTTGACACTGTCCCCCATAAACGTCTAATGGGTAAATTAAGGACTATAGGTTTAGAAAGTATAGTTTGTAATTGGATTGAGAATTGGCTCAAGGACCGTATCCAGAGAGTTGTGGTCAATGATTCCTACTCTGAATGGTCCCCGGTTATAAGTGGTGTACTTCAGGGTTCAGTGCTGGAATCACTATTATTCAACTTATTTATTAATGATATAGAGGATGGGATTAATAGCACTATTTCTATTTTTGCAGATGACACCAAGCTATGCAATATAGTTCAGTCTATGGAAGATGTTTCGTGAATTGCAAGCTGATTTAAACAAACTAAGTGTTTGGGCGTCCACTTGGCAAATTAAGTTTAATGTAGATAAATGTAAAGTTATGCACCTGTGTACGTACAACCTGCATGCATCATGTGTCCTAGGGGGAGCTACACTGGGGGAGTCACTTGTTGAAAAGGATCTGGGTGTACTTGTAAATCATAAACTAAATAACAGCATGCAGTGTCAATCAGCTGCTTCAAAGGCCAACAAAATATTGTCGTGTATCAAAAGAGGCATGGACTCGCGGGACAGGGATGTAATATTACCACTTTACAAAGCATTAGTGAGGCCTCATCTAGAATATGCAGTCCAGTTCTGGGCTCCAGTTCATAGAAAGGATGCCCTGGAGTTGGAAAAAATACAAAGAAGAGCAACGAAGCTAATAAGGGGCATGGAGAATCTAAGTTATGAGGAAAGATTAAAAGAACTAAACCTATTTAGCCTTGAGAAAAGACGACTAAGGGGGGACATGATTAACTTATATAAATATATGAATGGCACATACAAAAAATATGGTGAAATCCTGTTCCATGTAAATCCCCCTCAAAAAACAAGGGGGCACTCCCTCCGTCTGGAAAAAGAAAGGTTCAACCTGCAGAGGCGACAAGCCTTCTTTACTGTGAGACCTGTGAATCTATGGAATAGTCTACCGCAGGAGCTGGTCATAGCAGGGACAGTAGATGGCTTCAAAAAAGGCTTAGATAATTTCCTAGAACAAAAAAATATTAGCTCCTATGTGTAGAAATTTTTTACTTCCCCTTTCCCATCCCTTGGTTGAACTTGATGGACATGTGTCTTTTTTCAACCGTACAAACTATGTAACTATGTAATGTATAACATATTAAAATGTTTACTGTCTGTTTGTAACAGGCAATAGCAACAAAGTGAATATCTACAGACTAGATATATTAAATTATTAATTTCACCTTATAAAATGATTAAACAGAAATACCAACAAACAGAAAAATAGCCAGAGGGAAATAAAACAGTACATACACCCCCATATGTGGCATTCAGTGTACCTGTCAGTAGAGACCACATGTACAACACATAAGACCTGTACAATATTCAAAAAGCAAGGCTATATCTTGCCATAATTCTGCTTCAAAAAGGTTTAACAGTCTAAAAAAGAAAGCTGGTAAGTATAGTGTGTAGGCATGGCCGGCCTTAGATACGTTCGACCAGTGCGGTCGCACAGGGCGCCAGCCAACACACTGCAAGAGGGGCGCCAGCGGGTGTGTGTATCCCCGCGCTGTTGCAACTACCAGCGGGTCAGGTGCCACTCGCTAACTGCACCCAGGGCCGGCCTTAGGCAGTCGCCTTTCCGCCCGGGCGCTTCTTCACTTAGAAGCCGTCGCTACCGCTGTAGCAGCCATACCTCCCTGAAGGAGCGGAATCCTGGAGCGCTGCTTGATGTCTCTGTCCATATATGGACAGTGACATCAGGGGAAACTCCTGAAGCGGAACCCCCGTCCACAGCGAATCCCAAGACAATCAGATTCATTCCCAATATCCACAGTTTTAAACGTGCCCAGAAAACACATCTATTTAGAAAGGCCTATAACATTCCATAATCTGACTCCTTTCCATGGCCCTCCTTTTCGATTAGTCATCAGAATAAGATTCCGTAACACTCCTTCTCTTCATGTCCGTCATACACGGATACTGGCTGGTGACCGGCTCATGCAGCTTTATGTTACCACCCCATGTGTATAAAAATGGCTGGACTATTGTACAGAACAAACACTGTTACACTGTTACACTTTGTGTCTCCTTTATTTCCTCATAGATTGTAAACTATTGCGAGCAGGGTCCTCACTCCTCAGGTTTGAATTGTAAATTAACTTTGTCACCATGTAATGTCTGATATTGTTTGTTTCATGTTCCCTGGAGTGGAATAGACGGTCACAGCGTCGGCAATGCTGTGGATGGGGATTCAGGAGTTTCCCATGGAATATACGGACAGAGACATCAAGGAGCGCTGCAGGAGCGGAATCCCCGGTCACACAGGGATTCCGCTCCTTCAGGGAGCTACAGTGTCGCTATCTATACTGGAAGGGGGGGTTTGCTATCTACAAGGGGGCTGTGGGCTGTGTGGCATTACCTACACAAAAGGACAACTGTGAAGGAGCACACAAAATACCCAGCTTTCCCAGCTATCAAATAAATGTGTGGAAATAAACTAAGATATAACTTTTATTTAATCTAGCTAAAAGGATTAATCCTTTAGCTAGACTAAATAAAAGTTATATCTTAATTTATTTCCACACATTTATTTGATAGCTGGGAAAGCTGGGTATTTTGTGTGCTCCTGCACAGTTGTCTTTTTTGAATGTCTATTGCCCGCCAGCTATCAGGGTCATTTTGTAGTCCTTGCTACCTACAAGGGGGCTGTGGGCTGTGTGGCACTAACAACCAGGGGCTGTGGGCTGTGTGGCACTACCAACCAGGGGGCTGTGGGCTGTGTGGCACTACCAACCAGGGGGCTGTGGGCTGTGGGGTACTACCAACCAGGAGGCTGTGTGGCACTCCCTACCAGGGGTCTGTGCGGCACACAATACCAGGGGTCTGTGTGGCACTCCATAGCAGGGGACTGTGTGGCACTCCCTACCAGGGGGCTGTGTGGCGCTCCCTACAGCGGGCTGTGTGGCGGACCCTACAGGGGGCTGTGTGGTGCTCTTTACAGGGGGCTGTGTGGTGCTAACTACAAGGGGGCTGTGTGGCACTATCTACAAGGGGCTGTGTGGGCTGTGTGGCACTATCTACAAGGAGGCTGTGTGACGCTACCTACAAGGGGGCTGTCTGGTGCTACCTACAAGGGGGCTGTCTGGCGCTACCTACAAGGGGGCTGTGTGGTGCTACCTACAAGGGGCTGTGTGGTGCTACCCACAAGGGGGCTGTGTGGCGCAACCTACAAAGGGCTGTGTACCTACAGGGGGAACATGTGAGTGATGGGCTGATGGCCATTTTACTGTGAGTGGTGGGCTGATGGTCATTTTACTGTAAGTGGGGGCTAATGGCATTAAATTCCTGCGTCGGTTGTTTGGATCTTTTTTTCCTGCGTCTTTTTTATTCGCTTCAACAGCTTAAGAAAAAACACACAAAAAAAAGTCAAAGAACGCTGTCAGTTGCTGAACGAATTTTGAGGCAGATTTTTTTTTGCCTTACATAAAACGTGTGCGAATATACCCTACGAGTGTAGTGCTTGCTCTTAGACGTTTTCTGTCTTTCTCGAAACAATTTTTGTTAGGGGGGCCCTGAGCAAATTGTATTTTTCCAGTGCTGCCTCGAGTCCGAAAAGGTTGGGAAACTCTGTACTAGGCTACAGGATCCCGTCATGGAGCAGCTCAGTTCGTCATGGAAACGGGGCCTAGGTGAGTAAAAATGTTGTTTTTGTTTGGGTGCACTGTTTACAAGGGGGAGGTGGGGGACTGTATGGCACTGTCTACAAGGGGGAGGTGGGGAGCTGTATGGCACGATCTACAAAAAGGAGGTGGGGGATTATGGCACTGTCTACAGGGAGGCTATATGGCAAAATCTACAGGGGGGCACATATTGTGTGGGGGCCACTAAACGGACATATAACTGTGTAGGGGTACTATAGGTGGCATAATACTGTGGGCACAATTAGAGGACAAAATACTGTGTGCTTGAAGGGGTTGTAATATATTATATTATTAAATATTATTATACTGTATGGGGGCACTAAAGGGGCATTATAATTTTTTTATGGGGCATTTTTTTTTTAATGATGGGGTGGGACGCCAAAAGATCATTTCGCACAGGGCGCCATCTAACCTAGGGCCGGCCCTGTGTGTAGGCATGTGCCCAGTGTCTGCATGGTGTGTGCTTAGTGGTGTGTGTGGAATTTGTCAAGTGTGTGTGGTGTGTGCGACACGTGTCCAGTGTCTTAGTGGCGGGTGGGGCTTGTGTTCAGTGTGTGCATGGTATGAGGCGGCCGCTGGCCTTTTCCGGAATCACAACCACCTTCACCGCCTGGATGTAGCAGCCAGCGGCCTCCTCACCAGGCAAGGACAAGGTAGGGGGTTCCGCATTTGTCAGACATTTAAAAAAATCTTTAAATAAAAATGTCATGATGTTTCTTCTAGGACCCTTTAAATAACAGCAGGTGGGGGCAGTGCACATAGGACTAAGCAGAGCAGTGGTTGACTGCGTTCAAGTAGTAGATGGTAGCAGAGAACTTTAAAAGGAGGTGAGCGGTAGACAAATTGCAACTATACCCATGACATATTTTACCTTATTAATTATGCGTTATTCTGCCTCAGTGCCAATACATTTTCATTCTGTTTAAATATTCTGCAGCAATAGACAAAAATACATACCCATCCGATGGAACCTGCTTTTCGTTGCAAACGTTGACAGTAGCCCAGATATGATGTATACAAAAAATACATTTTACTCACAGATGGTATTACAGAAGCACAAGGGGAGCAAACACTTCTCACAGATGTGAGGCACAGTCTCTTGCAACGTTGTACAATATAATGGCGACAATGGTGGCTCACCAAACAGAGCTTTCAACTCCTCCCTGATACAGAAGTAGCATCCTTTTTATCTCGAGGTCCTTTTCTCTCCCCTACTTGTGGGGAGGCTCCACCAGCCAAATAGAAATCTCTTGCGGGAGGCTCTCTGGCAACTCCACCCGCCGTATCAGTCTCGCTATTTGCGGGGAGGCTCCCTGAGAACTCGACCCGCCATTACTGGACCCAGGGCCACTGCGCTGACTCCCTTCCCCTGCTTGTTTCAGAGCTCCCGGCCCAGCGACTCAGAAGCTGCCTTTCCGCCCGTGCACTTCTTCTCTCAGTGTCGTCGCTACCGCTGTAGAAGCCATGGCGGCTGCTAGGGGCGACACAGGGCAAGAGGGCGCCTGTGGCGGCCATCGGGACGGGTCCCCCCCATGGCCGGTGGCAGGCGCTGCGGCTGCTACAGGGGTAGTGACGCCACATTCAATAGTGTCTGCGTCCTTAGGACACAGATACTATTGAACACTATAGCAGGGCAGGGAGGTATCTCCCTGCTCTGCTATCTACTAGCGCCACTGTAGCTCCCTGAAGTGTGGCCGGGGATTCCGCTCCTGGATGGAGCGCTTGATGTCTCTGTCCATGGACAGTGACATCAGGGGCAACTCCTGAAGCGGAATCCCGGTCCACAGCGTTGCCGACGCTGTGACCGGGGATTCCACTCCAGGAGAAGCCCTGTCGTCACTGTGCATAAATGGACCGAGACGTCAGGGGCTTCTCCTGGAGTGGAATCCCGACCGGATTCTGCTTCTTCAGGGAGCTACAATGGCTCGATTTACAGGAAGGGGTGAAATCTACAAGGGGGCTGTGTGGAACTACCTACAAGGGGGTTGTGTGGCACTACCTACAAGGGGACTGTGTGGCACTACCTACAAGGTGGATGTGTGGCACTACCTACAAGGGGGTTGTGTGGCACTACCTACAAGGGGGCTGTGTGGCACTACCTACAAGGTGGATGTGTGGCACTACCTACAAGGGGGCTGTGTGGCACTACCTACAAGGGGCTGTGTGGCACTATCTACAGGGGGCTGTGTGGCTCTATCTGCAGGGGGAATTTGTGAGTGGCGGGCTGATGGTCATTTTACTGTGAGTGGTGGGCAGGTTTCCACCTCTGACCTCCAATTGAAATTAATAGGAGGCAGAAAATACCTGCGGCGCTCGTTTGGAGTGCTTTTTTGCCTGCGTCTTTTGCATTAGCTTCAACAGCTTAAAAAATGCAAAAAAAAGTCAAATAACGCAGTCATATCAAAGATTCAGTTTGGCGCCCCCCCCCCCAACCTCTTTCCGGACATTTCCTTCCCCCTCGCCGTGTTTGTTTTCTCTACCAACCAATGACGTGTCATTTCTTTTCCACATTTCTTTTTATGTAACTCGAGCATAAAAACATTTGTACATTTTACAAGCAATATAGTTCTATACACAACACCAGAACCAAGCTTAGTATATATATACAGCACCAGAACCAAGCTCAGTACATAAATACAACACCAGCACAAATACAGCTCAATTTAGTGCAACCCCTGCCGTATAGGTATGTACGGCGTAAAACTACAGCTCCCAGCATGGCCACGAACAATGATAAGGATATGCTGGGAGATGCTGTTTCACAAAAAATTTATCATATCATAATCATACCCCCCATCATCTCGCTGCAGATCATACAGTGACTATAGTGCTGGTTAGAGGCAGAATGAACATTTACATTAGGTGACTCACCAGTGACGTCTCAGATTCTAGTTATTTTTCTCCATCCGATCTAGACCTCTATGATGACTTCTCCCGGTCACAGCCCATTTCTGCAGTTTGCCGCTCAGATGTCTTCAGCTTCTCACTTTTCCAACATTTCTACACCTATAAATAAAGATAAAGTTCTCATTATACCACACACTATGCCCCTAAATATAATAGCACCATACACTGCACCTCTAATTATAATATCACCATACACCGTGTCCCACACACACACACACACACTGTGCCCCCAGTAGATAATGCCCCATAGAGCCCCCTGTAGATAGTGCCCATAGATAGTGCCCCCTATAGCCCACCTCTGTATATAGTGTCCCACAATTAGTGCTCCACAGATAGTCAACCCATGTATATAGCCCCCCCTGTAGATATAGCCCACCCCTGTATATAGCCCACCCCTGTATATAGTGCTCCATAGATAGCCCACCCCTGTATATAGCCCCCTGTAGATATAGCCCACTCCTGTATATAGTGCTCCACAGATAGCCCACCCCTGTATATATGTATTAGCAGTTTTACCTTCTGACTGACATTGGGATTCTTGTCTTGTTTATATGGTGTGTTGGACACCCCTGTATATAGCCCACCCCTGTATATAGTGCTCCATAGATAGCCCACCCCTGTATATAGCCCCCTGTAGATATAGCCCACCCCTGTATATAGTGCTCCATAGATAGCCCACCCCTGTATATAGCCCCCTGTAGATATAGCCCACCCCTGTATATAGTGCTCCATAGATAGCCCACCCCTGTATATAGCCCCCCTGTATATATAGCCCACCCCTGTATATAGTGCTCCATAGAAAGCCCCCCCTGTATATAGTCCCCCTGTAGATATAGCCCACCCCTGTATATGGTGCTCCATAGATAGCCCACCCCAGTATATAGCCCGCCCTGTAGATAAAGCCCCCCCTGTAGATAAAGCCCCCCTGTAGATAAAGCCCCCCCTCCCAGTAGATAAAGCTTCCCCAGTAGATAAAGCCCCCACATAGATAAAGCCCCCTCGCAAATAAATTCCCCCTGTAGATAAAGCCCCCCTCGCTAGATAAAGCCCCCCAGTAGATAAAGCCCCCACATAGATAAAGCCCCCCCCCCCGCAGATAAAGCCCCCCCCCCCCTTGTAGATAATGCCACACACTTTTTATTACAATAAAATAAACTATTGAAACTCACCTTAATCTCGCTCCCACGATGGCCGGCAGCAATGGAGACCTGCTCTCTTCTGAGCAGGTCTCCTAGGTGTTGAACGAAGTGTCTATGAAAGGCGCTGATTGGCTGGGCAGAATGACTTTCCCTGTCAGTCAGCGCCTTTCAGCGACGGAAGTGCGATGTCGCTTCACTGGTACAAAAGAGCTGAATAGCCGGGCACGGAACGTACCCGGCCATTCATTGCTTCTAATTGTACCTGTGTCCTATAGACACAGGTACAGTTATAGTGCAGGAGGAGGTGGCGCTGGCGCCCCTCTCTAAGTTGCGCCCGGGGCACATGCCCCGCCTGCCCCCCTAGCTACGCCCCTGTCCAGGGGTACCTCGAGTCTGAAAAGTTTGGGAAACTCTGTACTAGGCTACAGGATTATGCTGGACTACGCAAGGATCCCGTCGTGGAGCAGCTCAGTTAGCCGTGGAAACGGGGCCTAGGGGAGTACAATTTTTTTTTGTTTGGGGGCACTGACTACACGGGGAGGTGGGGGATTATGGCAATGTTTACTAGGAGGAGGTGGGGGACTATGGCACCCTCTACAAGGGGGAGGTGGGGGGCAGTAAGCCACTGCCTACAAGGGGGAGGTGGGGGCTATATGGCACGATCTACAAGGGGGAGGTGGGGGATGTATGGCACTGTCTACCAGGAGGAGGTGGGGGATTATGGCACTGTCTACAAGGAGGCTGTTTGCACAATCTACAGGGTGCACTATCTACAAGTGGGTCTGTGTGTGGCAACCAGGGGAGGGGGTCATTATACTGTGTGGAGGCCACTAAGTGGACATTATACTGTGTAGGGGCACTACAGGGGGCAATATACTATGTGGCACTTAGGAGGCATAATACAGTGTGGGCACAAGGGGTTATAATATATTACATTATCAAATATTATTTTACTGTATGGGGGCACTAAAGGGGCATTATACTGTGTGGGGGCACTATATAGGGCATTATACTGTGGGGGGGCATTATAATTTTTAATGGGGCATTTTTTTTATGGTGAGGGTGGGGCGCCGAAAGATAATTTCGCACGGGGAGCCATCTATCCTAAGGCCGACCCTGACTGGACCCAATTTATCTTCACAGTCTCTATTTTGTCACATGCTTGCCAGCACTTCAACACTCTACTGTTCTCAAAGCCGTAGTTTGCTCACTGAAGGAAATACCACCTTTTATAATTTTAGAACTGCCCAGTGTACGGCAAACAGCGTACCTACGCTGGTTGTGTCCCCCCACAGCTGTTGGCGCAGCAAAATATAGTAGCAAAGGGCATCAGGGCCGTTTCTGCTGGTGCAGGACCATAATAGACAAAGTGAGCCATATATAAGTACGTATATAAATAATATATCAACAGTCCTACTCCAGGATCTAGACCTGTGGAGAAAAGCAAGTCGAACAAATATAAATATAATGCACTTAAAGGGGTTTTCCAGCCAGTAAAAATGGATGACCTATCCTCGGGATAGGCCTTCAATAGCTGATGGGTCGGGGTCCAACTCCGGAGCTCCCCGCTGATCAGCTGATTTAAAGAGGGTGCAGCGCTCGTGATGAAGTGAATGGGAGAAAAGGCGCCAATACCTGTGAATCGCCGCTAAATGCGTTTCAAAGATTCACAGTGAGCAAGTAGAAATGAAGGGGAAGAAGCGCTCGTAAGAGCGCTGCACACCATTCAAAAGAGCTGATTGGCGGGGGTCCTGGGAGTGGGACCCTGACCCATCAGCTATTGATGGCCTATCCTGAGGATAGGCCATCAATTTTTACTGGCTGGAAAACCCCATTAAAGCAACAGTAGCATCTTCACTGAGGAGCGGCTGCTTCACACTCTTACATCCCCCCAGCTTAAATTGGTGCCATCATTGGCACAAGGACGCTCAGCAGCAGGCTGGACGGCCAAAACTGGGAAAACAAAGAATACACAGCCACATATTCACATATTTTAATGAGGGTAGGGATATTAAGATTCTCTTCTGGCTCCCAAGACCTCTCCTCAGGACCAAACCCTTTCCAGTCCTCTAAATAGAAAGTTCTTCCTCCTACTCTCTTGTAGTCTGGAATCTCCTTCAGTTCGAAGATATCAGAATAACCGCTGGGAGCAACTGCAGAACTAGGAGATTTACTGTAGCAGTTCAGAACCACAGGCTTAAGGAGGGACACGTGGAATGAGTTGGGAATTCCGAGACTAGGAGGCAGCCGAAATGTATAGGACACAGGGTTTATTCGTTGTAAAACTTCGAAAGGGCAGAGGAATCTGGGAGTGAATTTGTGAGAGGGCATCTTGCGACAAATGTTTTTGGAGGATAGTCAGGCCTTGACTGGGAGAGAATTGAGAAGGGAACCTCTCTCTTTTTATCGGCATGCTTTTTCATGCGGTCCACTGCCTGGAGGATCGCAGAATTGGTTTGTTGCCAGATATGAATGAAAGTCCCAAATTAGGAATTAGATGCCAGTACCTGGGTCATGGCTGGCACAGGAAGAGGAACTTGTGGATGTTGGCAGTACATAATGTAGAAAGGAGAATAGGCAGTAGACTCACTTGTATGATTATTATAAGAGAATTCTGCCCAAGGCAGAAGTTGTACCCAATTGCCATGATGGGTGGACACGAAATGACAAAGGTAATTCTCTAAAATTAGATTGGTCCTCTCCACTTGACCATTAGACTGTGGTTGATAGGCAGAAGCGAAGTCCAGCTTCACATCTAGCAGGTTGCACAGGGCTCTCCAGAATTTGGACGTAAAACGTATACCAAGGTCTGAGACAATATGCAGAGGCTGTCCATGAAGACGAAAGATGTGCAGAATAAAAAGATTTGCCAGGCGAGCAGCAGACGGAACGTCAGTCAAAAGGAATAAAATGTGCCACTTTAGAGAAATAGTTCACCACTACCCAGACCATAGTGCATCCAGCTGAAGGAGGAAGGTCTGTATAAAGTCCATAGCAATATGTTGCCAAGGGGCATCAGGAACAGGCAGGGGTAGGAGCAGACCAGCAGGTGTGGAATGGGTAGACTTGTTCGAGGGACAGTTCATACATGAGGATACATAGTCCACAGCATTTCTAGGCAGCGTGGGCCACCAGTAATGATGAGCTATCAAGTCCTGTGTCTTACGGACACCAGAGTGCCCAGCCAGTTTGGAACTTTGTCCCCAGCGGAGAATCCTCTTCCTGTCTGCAAGACAAACAAAAGTCTTTCTGGGAGCAATGTCTCTAATTTGAAGAGGGTTAGCAACAATAATCGTGGGGATAATTTAGTTTAGAATAATAGAGACAAGGAATCAGCCATCACATTCTTGTCTGCAAGACAGAAGTGAAACAACTATTAAAATGGGGCGAAGAACAACGACCATCAGACTTGGCTAGGATTTAGTCGTTGTGCAGACTGTAGGTGTAATGTCCGTGGCTGCGGGCTGTCAGCTCCAGCCTCCCGCTGACAGCCGCAGCCACGAGTCGGCAAGCGCTGGCCCCAGCCTCCCCCTCAGGAGACGCCAGCGCTTGCATCCACTCACCTCCGCCGGAGCCCGCCGGACATCTTGAACGACCTTTGACCCGTGAGTACCCTGGGCTATAAGAGGGGTCCAGCCCCCTAGTTTGATGCCTGAGCGTTGTTAGTATTCCCAGTCTGTCTTGCAAATGGTCCCTTAGTGTTTCCCGTTCCTGTTGTTACCCGTACCTTGTTCCCTGTTCCTGTTTCCCGTGCTTTGCCCTAGAATCAAGTCGTGCCACGTCCTGTGTCATCTGCCACGTCCAGAGGAATCTGCCACGTCCTGTGTCATCTGCCACGTCCGGAGGAATCCGCCACGTCCTGTGTCATCTGCCACGTCTGGAGGAATCTGCCACGTCCTGTGTCATCTGCCACGTCCGGAGGAATCCGCCACGTCCTGTGCAACTTGCGGCTCCTGTGTCATCCGCCACGTTTGGCGCCATCTGCTGCACCCATCTGATCTGTGCCAGAGCTGCGGCCACCATCTGGACTATTCAGGTACCCTTGTGCGGGACATTGTATTTCTGGGGTGCCCTGTTGTTTGGCCAGCTGCCTCCCTGCTGCGACGGTACGGCCTAGTGGGTCCACTAACCCGCTCCGTGACAGTAGGTACAGGAGGTTCTTGTGATCCGTATAAATGATAATGGGGTGAATAGCGCCCTCCAGCAAGTGTCTCCACTCCTCTAAGGCAAACTTGATGGCCAGCAACTCCCAATCCCCGATGGAATAGTTGCGCTCTGCAGGAGAGAATAATTTTGAAAAGAAGCCACAAGCCGCCTTCTTGCCTTTGACGTTTTTTTGACACAGCAGTGCTCCAGATAGAACTGCAGAGATGCGTCAGGATGATAAAGAACGGAGGCTGAGGAAAAAGTGCTCTTGAGCTTGGTAAATGCTGACTCTGCATCCGGAGGACAAACCTTGGCGTTCATCCTCTTCTTGGTGAGAGTACAGATTGGAGCAGTCAGAGATGAGAAGTTTGGGAGAAATTGCCGGTAGAAGTTTGCCAAACCCAAAAATTGTTGTATAGACTGAAGACCCTGTGGACGTGGCCACTCTAAAACAGACTTCACCTTCTCTGGATCCATCTTGAGTTCATGATCAGAGACAATGTAGCCCAGGAAGGAGAGTTTGACTTGAACACACATTTTTCGAGTTTAGCATATAGGTGATTCCCCCTTAAGCGCAACAGAACTTGACGAACATACATCCGTTGCGTCGTGAAATCGGGCGAGTAGATCAGGATGTCGTCCAGATAGACCACCACACAGACATACAGCAGATCCCGGAAGATATAATTTACAAACTCCTGGAACACAGCTGGAGCATTACACAGTCCAAAGGGCATCACGCGATATTCGTAGGGACTGTCTGGCATGTTGAATGTCACCTTTGCGGATACGTATCAATTTATAAGCCCCACGTAGATCCAGCTTTGTGAACACTTTGGCCCTACGAATTCTGTTGAAGAGCTCTGAGATGAGTGGCAAGGGGTACTTGTATTTGACCGTGATTTGGTTCTAACCTCGGCAGTCGACACATGGACGAAGAGATCCAACTTTCTTCTTCTCGAAGAAGAATTTGGCTCCAGGTGGGGAAAAAGACTTCCCTGATGAACCCTCTCTCTAGGTTCTCCTTAACGTAAGCAGTCATGGCCAGGGTCCTCGGCAGGTAAAAAAGAAAGACTCATCCACGAGGGGGGTGAGACATTAGGAAGCAATTCAACAGGACAATCGTAGCTGCGATTTGTAGGGAGAGTCTCTGCCTCCTTCTTGCTAAAGATGTCCGCAAAACTGGCATAATGTGTGGGTAGATCGGAGAGCGACTGAGGCAGTGGAGGCAAAACAGGACAAAACTGTTGTAGGTAGCGGTGAAGACACTTTCATCCCCAGTGGGGGACTTCTCTGGAATTCCAGTCGAAAACTGGAGCGTGTAAATGAAGCCAAGGCAGGCGCAGCAGAATAGGGTTGATAGCAAGACGAGAAAGGCAATATGTTCGGAGTGGAGAACTCCATCTTGAAGTGTCAGCGGTTCCGTGACGGACACAATAGGATCAGGCAATGGTAGTCCATTCACAGAGGCAACAGCCAGGGGTCTCTGCAGAGGAACCGTGGGTAGACGCAGGCGATCCACTAGATCCTGCTGGATAAAATTTGCAGCTGCTCCAAAATCCAGATAGGCAGAGGTGGTGTGTTATCTCTCTCCAAAGACAATGGTTACTGGGATGGACAATTTGGGAGAGGATTTGGCCTTTGGCGTCGTTCCACAAAGGATTGTCTCTCCAACCAATCCTAGGTGCTGGAGCTTCCCGGTTTTTGTGGACATTGGCGCATAAAATGGTCTTTGAGGCCACAATACAGACACAAACCGGAAGAGCGTCTGTGCTGTTTCTCCTGCTTGGACAATTTGATTCTGTCCACCTGCACTAGCTCTTCAGGGGGAACAACAGGGGAAGGCAGTATGGGTCTCTGGAATGAGGGTGCCAGTCTGTATAAATGTCTCTCCCGCCGAACTTCCTGAGCACGTCCCTGGATCCTCATGTCGATCCTTGTCGCCAACAGGATAAGAGCATCTAGGGTAGAAGGAAGATCGCAAGCTGCTAGCTTGTCTTTGATGTGCATGGACAGTCCTTGCCAAAAATTTTCCACCAAGGCCTCATTATTCCTCGCCAGCTCCACTGCCAGTGTACAGAAAGAGATGGCATATTCTCCTACCCTCGACTCCCCTTGCTTGAGGGTCAGCAAAGTGGCAGCTGAAGAGGATGTTCGACCCGGTTCCTCGAACACTGTACAAAAAGTCTCTAAAAACAATGATAGATCCGAGAATTCCAGGCCCTCCCCTTCCAAGATGGGGTTTGCCCAAGCCAGGGCTTTGCCAGCAAGAAGAGAAATAACGAATGCTAACTTGGCCTCATCAGAGCGGAAGAGATGAGCACACAGTCTAAAGTGGATCGTACATTGATTAATGAAGCCTCTACAGGCTCTAGGATCTCCGTCGCAGCGAGGCGGTAGAGGTAGAAAAACTGTAGATCCAGGACAGGCAGGAGGGGTAACAGGCAGTAGAACAGCAGCAGCATCCAGAGGAGGAGCAGGCAGATGAACCACACGTGTGATGATAAAATTTACAGCCAGTAGGTGCTGATCCTGGCATGCACGCAGGTCATGCATGTCTGTTTTGCATCACCTGAAACGCCGTATTAGGTTGACCAGCAGGTTCCATGGCCTGAGCGTACTGTCACGATCTGGGGGTATGTGAACCCACTAGGCTGCTCCGCCATAGTGGAGTGGCAGCTGGCCAAACTACAGTCTATATATAGTCTATGCAAAGTCTTTAGCACAAGAGTACCTGTAAGAGTCCAGACAGGTACGAAGTGTAACAGAGGCTTTGGCATAGATAGAGCTTGATGTGGCAGATGACAGCAGATGATTACAGACGTGGCAGATGACAGTAGAAGTGGCAGATGATACCAGATGTGGCAGATGACACCAGACGTGGCATATAACACACTCCAACTAAAGCCTTAGGCTCAGGAAACAAATACAGCAGCAGGATACAGGAACACTAGGAGAAGGAAACAACTAAGAAACCGTTTGCAATACAAACATGGGTAGACATCAACAACGCTTAGGCAAGGAGTGGAAGGGCGGAGCCCCTTTTATAGTCCAGGTTGATCTGGAGATTGGTAAGGGAATTTTAGTATGCGCACGCTGGCCCTTTAAAGCCGGGGACGAGCGCACGCACATTAGGAGACAGTCCAGGACAGGACGGCCGCACAAGCTGGCGTCTCCAAGGAAAGAGATGCTGGCAGGTAGCCAGGGATCTGCGGTCGCAGTGGTCTGAAGGAGAGGGACGGCGGCGGTCCGTGACCGCAGCCGTTACAGGCGTCTTGTCAGCCCTGACCATTCACACTGTCACAAAGGGTCTGTGTACCCACTGGGCGGTACCGCCTTGTCAGTAAGGCAGCTGGCCAATGGGGCGCAGGTCAATGTCTATAGTTCGTATAGGTACCTGTGGCAGCTCGGACAGCAGCAAGGCAGGCTCGGCTGGGACTAGGCAGCAGGTAGACGTCAGGCGAAGTGAAGCAGGTCAGGCATGGAATACAGCACAACACGACAATAGCACAGCACAGTACTCGACCAGGATAGTACGGAATGCAGGTAACAGGAACAGGAACACACTAGGAGGCCATCACATAGACAAACTTAGGGAACAATCAACAACGCTCAGGCATCGAAGCAGGGGGCTGGACCCCTCTTATAGTCCAGGGCAGTCACGGCTTCAAAGTTTCAAAGTTTATCAAGGTCCGGTGCGCACGCTGCCCCTTTAAGAGCGCTTGCCGACTCGTGGCTGCGGCTGTCAAGGGGAGATTGGAGCTGACGGCCCGCAGCCACGGACATTACAGTATCCCTCCTCTTACGCCCCCTCTTCTTGGGAC
The DNA here is from genome assembly GCF_050947455.1 of Rhinoderma darwinii. NCBI lineage: Eukaryota > Metazoa > Chordata > Amphibia > Anura > Rhinodermatidae > Rhinoderma > Rhinoderma darwinii. The sequence goes on along the minus strand of NC_134691.1, from coordinate 151,279,475 downwards.
CAGAGCGAGAGAGAAACTTCTTCAGAAGAGTAGGAGCATTGAGGTTCTCCTCCGGCTCCCAAGAGGCGGTTCAGAACCACCGGCTTCAGGAGGGAGACATGGAAGTAGTTGGGGATCTTGAGGGTAGGAGGCAGCCGAAGCTTGTAGGGGACAGGGTTGATCTGCTGTAGGATCTTGAAGGGTCCGAGGAACCTGGGAGCAAATTTGCATGATGGCACCCTTAGTCGGATATTCCTAGAAGATAGCCAGACCCTCGTGCCAGGAAGAAACTGAGGAGGTTCTCTTCTCCTTGTTGAGTAGAAACGGACCAAAGGCGCTGCTCAAATCATCGATGCAATAGACTTTAGACAGGCATGAGTTGCAAATGTGTTTAATAACACAGGGGGGCTACGCGTTTCAACGCCGGACCGGCGTCTTCATCAGGCCAATACAGATTGTGCGATAAGCACACGTTTAAATACACAAGGGGGAATGAATAACAATTAACTGCCAGACAGGGAAAAAAAACGCCAAAGGGGCGGGTCAGAGGTCAAAAGTAAAAAATGCATTTACACGTACCATATTTGCCGATAAATTAATAAATAAATAATTAACATATAAATAATTAACAAACATGGTGCATGTAAATGCATTTTTTACTTTTGCCTGTCTAAAGTCTATTGCATCGATGATTTGAGCAGCGCCTTTGATCCGTTTTTACTCTACTCAACTATCACTCTGACAACAAACTCAGTTTGATTTTGTTTTGGACCTGGCAGCAGCTTTCATACCTCTGTGACACTTACCAGTGTCCACAGTTCAAGGTGAGCACTTTTTGGTTACTCAGTTGCTCCCTTGTTACCCTGCTTTTATTTGCACCATGTGGTCGCCGTGTCTCTTTTACTCTTTTCTAGTTACTCTTCTCCTTGTGTCAGCCTTCCGTTTCATGCGGTCGACTGGCATTAGGATGGAGGATCGAGTCTGCTGCCAAATCTGTAGGAAGTCTCTAAAAGCGGAGTCAGCCGCTGGTACCTCTCGGAAGTATAGGGCACCGGGAGAGGAATTCGGGGGTGCTGGCCATAGACAATAAAGAACAGCTGAGGAGCAGAAGGAAGACCGGTCAGAGGAACGAAGTGGGCCATCTTCGAAAATCGATCCACCACCACCCAGACAGTACTACATCTGGCAGAGAGGGGCAGGTCCATAATAAAGTCCATAGCTATATGCTGGCAGGTAGCATTGGGCACAGTCAATGGCTGGAGCAGACCAGCAGGGCTGGAGTGAGTGACCTTGTGGGCTGCACATACAGAACAGGAAGAAACAAAGTCCATAATGTCCTTGGGCAGCGTGGGCCACCAGAAATGACGAGCAATAAGATCCCGGGTCTTACGGACCCCCGCGTGACCTGCCAGTCTAGAGGAGTGTCCCCAGCGGAGGATTCTTCCACGATCAGCCAGGCGCACAAAAGTCCTCCCTGGAGGAATGTCCCCAACTTGCAGGGGATTGACAGAGACAATGCAAGACGGATCAATAATGTTCTGTGGAATCTCCATGGTGTTGTAAAGGTTCTGCCAGACACAGCTTCTGTGTCGACGCCCGTGGTTAATCAGTCTGCATCTGCTCCTAGGTCTGATAGAGTGACTCGATCTGCTACCACTCAGGCTGGTAGGCTGAGGAGTGGGAGAACCTATCACAGCCTGGCCAGACGGTTCTAGCTCCCGCCCTCGGTCTATGTATACCTTCATTTCCTCCTTGTCTTTGCCTGTGATTCTCTCTTGTTTCCTGGCTCTGCTGTTCCAGCTATTACTATTGACCTCTACTTCACATTGACCCTGGCTTTACTGACTATGCTCCTGCTCTGCGTTTGGTACCTCGTACACTCCTGGTTTCACTCGGCTCGTTCACTACACTTGTTGCTCACGGTGTTGCCATGTGCAACTGCCCCATTTCCCTTAGCTTCTGTGCACCCTTGTCTGTTTGTCTGTCGTGCACATATTGAGCGTAGAGACCATCGCCCAGTTGTACGCCGTTGCCTAGGACGGGTCGTGCAAGTAGGCAGGGACTGAGTGGCGGGTAGATTAGGGCTCACCTGTCTGTCTCCCTACCCCGTCATTGCATAATCACAGGCCCATATACCTTTTCTACCCTGGTTCCTACTACTATGGACCCCCTTGAGACCCTGGCTCAGCAAATGCAGGGTCTCTCCCTACAGGTCCAAGCCCAGGCTCAGAGATGCAACCAGCTAGTGCCCTCCACCTCACCTCTTGAACCCCATCTCAAGTTGCCTGACCGGTTCTCAGGGGACCGGAAGACTTTTTTCTCCTTTCAGGAGAGTTGTAGGCTCTATTTCCATCTAAGGCCCCACTCCTCAGGTTCTGAGAGCCAGCAAGTGGGTATAATTATCTTCAGGCTCCATGACGGCCCCCAAGAATGGGTCTTCTCCTTGGCTCCTGACGCCCCTGAACTTTATTCTGTTGACCTTTTTTTTACACTCTCGGGCTCATCTATGACGAGACTGACAAGACTGCCTTTGCCGAGAGTCAGCTGGTGACCTTACGTCAGGGTAAGAGACCCGTTGAAGAGTACTGTTCTGACTTTAGGAAGCGGTGTGTAGCTTCTCAATGGAATGACCCTGCCTTGAGGTGCCAGTTTGGATTGGGTCTGTCGAACTCTCTGAAAGACCTGTTAGTTAGCTATCCCTCTTCTGACTCTCTAGATCAGGTTATGACTTTAGCGGTACGTCTTGACCGACGTCTCAGGGAACGACGACTTGAACGTTTTTGTGCCTTCTCCTCTGGCTCCCCCATGATGGCTCCCGAGGTTCCGTTGCTTCGTTCTTCAATGGAAAACTCGGATGAACCAATGCAGCTCGGGGCCTCCGTGTCTCCCCAACAACGTAGAGAGCTCCACAGGAAGAATGGTCTCTGCTTCTACTGTGGGGAGGACAAGCATCAAGTGAACAACTGTCCTAGGCGTAAGAATAATCAGCCGGAAAACTTCCGCGCCTAAGTGACCATCGGGAAAGTCGCTTGGGCTCACAGGTATTTCCCGTAAATATGAAACCTAATAAGATCTTGCTTCCCTTTCAGGTCTCTTTTGAGGGTAGGTCTGCCACCAGCAGTGCCTTCGTGGATTCAGGGTCTTCTGCTAATGTTATGTCTGTGGAATTTGCTATGTCTCTAGCTATGCCATTGATTGATTTGCCTAAACCTGTCCCGGTAGTGGGTATCGACTCCACTCCACTTGCTAATGGTTACTTTACACAGCATACCCCTGTTTTTGAACTCATTGTTGGCTCCATTCATTTGGAGCAGTGCTCTGTGCTGGTCATGCAGGGATTATCGTCCGATTTGGTTTTAGGCCTTCCCTGGTTGCAGATGCATAATCCCACGTTTAACTGGAGTACTGGGGATCTTGCTAAATGGGGTAATGAATGCATGATGTCCTGTTTTTCTTTTAATTTTATTTCTCTCCCTGAGGAGGTGGACACTCTACCTGAGTTTATTCAGGACTTTGCTGATGTTTTTTCTAAAAAGGCTTCCGAAGTGTTACCTCCTCATAGAGAATACGATTGTGCAATCGATTTGGTACCAGGAGCTAAGCTCCCTAAGGGAGGGATATTTAATCTCTCTTGTCCCGAATGTGAGGCCATGAGAGAATATATCCAGGAAAGCCTGGCCAAGGGTTACATTCGCCCCTCTACTTCTCCGGTAGGTGCTGGCTTCTTCTTCGTAGGGAAGAAGGATGGTGGTCTTAGGCCGTGCATCGATTACCGAAACTTGAATAAGGTCACGGTAAGGAACCAGTATCCCCTTCCTTTGATTCCTGATCTCTTCAATCAGGTTCAGGGGCCCAATGGTTCTCTAAGTTTGATCTTCAGGGGGTTTATAACATTATCCGAGTCAGAGAAGGGGATGAGTGGAAGACTGCGTTTAACACGCCCGAAGAGCATTTCTAATACCTCGTCATCCCCTTTGGGTTGTGTAATGCTCCCGCGGACTTCCAGAATTTCATAAATGAGATTTTAAGAGACTACCTGGGGGTATTTCTTGTAGTGTACCTTGATGACATACTTGTGTTTTCCAAGGACTGGTCCTCCCACATTGAGCATGTCAGGAAGGTGCTCCAGGCCCTTCAGGAAAACAAACTCTTTGCTAAATCCGAAAAATGTGTGTTTGGGGTGCAGGAGATACAATTTTGGGTCAAATCCTCACTCCTAATGAATTCCACATGAACCCTGCCAAGGTTCAGGCTATGGCTGAATGGGTCCAACCTGCCTCCCTGAAGGCGTTACAGTGCTTCCTGGGGTTTGCTGATTATTACAGGAGATTTATTGCTAACTTCTCGGTCATCGCTAAGCCTCTTATGGATCTTACTCGCAAAGGTGCTGATCTCCTCCACTGGCCTCCGGAGACGGTCCAGGCATTTGAGATCCTTAAGAAGTGTTTTATCTCTGCCCCAGTGCTGATTCAGCCTAACCAAATGGAGCCATTCACCGTGGAGGTTGACGCCTCTGAGGTGGGAGTGGGTGCTGTCTTGTCCCAGGGTACCAGGTCCCTCACCCATCTCCGTCCCTGTGCCTACTTCTCCAGGAAGTTCTCGCCCACTGAGAGTAACTATGATGTGGGCAACCGCAAACTCTTAGCCATTAAATGGGCATTTGAAGAGTGGCGCCACTTCTTGGAGGGGGCTAGGCACCAGGTAACGGTCCTTACCGACCACAAGAATCTGGTCTTCCTAGAATCTATCCGGAGGCTAAACTCGAGACAAGCTCGATGGGCGTGTTTTTTTACTAGATTCAACTTTGTGGTCACCTATAGGGCTGGGTCTAAAAATATTAAAGCTGATGCACTGTCGCGTAGCTTCATGGCCAGCCCTCCTTCGGAGGAAGATCCTGCTTGTGTTATGCCCCAAGGTATAATAATATCCTCTGTTTATTCTGACTCGACATTGCGGCTGATCAAGGTTCAGCTCCCGGGAACCGTCCCGAGAACAAGCTGTTTGTTCCCCTGCAATTCCGGCTAAGGGAAAATCATGACTCTGCACTATCTGGCCATCCAGGCATCCTGGGTACCAAGCACCTCATTGCTAGAAACTATTGGTGGCCTGGGTTGCCTAAAGACGTTAAGACCTACATCACCGCTTGTGAAATTTGTGCTAGGTCCAAGACTCCCAGGTCCCGACCAGCGGGCTTACTATGTTCTTTGCCCATTCCCCAGAGACCTTGAACCCATATCTCCATGAATTTTATCACCGATCTTCCTCCATCTCAAGTCAAGTTGGTGGTGTGGGTTGTAGTAGACTGCTTTAGTAAGATGTGCCACTTTGTGCCCCTCAAGAAACTACCCAATGCCGAGATGTTAGCTACCTTGTTTGTCAAACACATCCTGCGTCTCCATGGGGTTCCTGTCAATATTGTTTCTGACAGAGGGGTACAATTTGTTTCATTGTTTTGGAGAGCTTTCTGTAAAAAGTTGGAGATTGATCTGTCCTTCTCCTCGGCCTTCCATCCTGAAACTAATGGCCAAACTGAGAGGACTAATCAGTCTCTAGAACAATATTTAATGTGTTTTATCTCTGACTGTCAATATGATTGGGTCTCCTTCATTCCCCTCGCCGAATTTTCCCTTAATAACCGGGTCAGTAAGTCATCAGGGGTCTCCCCCTTTTTCTGTAATTTTGGGTTTAATCCACGGTTCTCCTCCGTCTCCCCTGGTGGTTCCAACAATCCCGAGGTAGATGTCGTTCATCGGGAACTGTGCACAGTCTGGGCCCAGGTTCAGAAGAACCTAGAGGCGTCCCAGAGCATACAAAAGACTCAGGCCGATAGAAGACGTTCTGCTAACCCCTTGTTTGTGGTCGGTGATCTGGTGTGGCTGTCTTCAAAAAATGTGCGCCTTAAAGTTCCGTCCCAAAAATTTGCTTCCCGGTTTATAGGGTCGTACAAGGTCATTGAGGTCCTTAACCCTGTCTCCTTCCGGCTGGAGTTACCCCTGTCTTTTCAAATACACGATGTGTTTCATGCCTCCCTCCTGAAATGCTGCTCCTCGTCCTTGGTTATGTCGAGGAAACCTCCAGTCCCTGTTCTCACCCCTGAAGGGGTAGAATTCGAGGTGGCCAAGATTGTGGACAGCAGGATGGTCCAAGGCTCCCTCCAGTACCTGGTCCATTGGAGAGGATACGGGCCAGAGGAGAGGACTTGGGTACCCGCCCGGGATGTTCACGCTGGTTGTATTGCTCAGGAGGTTCCATCTTTGGTTCCCCAATAAGCCAGGTCTACCTAGGAAGGGTCCTGTGGCCCCTCATAAAAGGGGGGGTACTGTAAAGGACACAGCTTCTGTGTCGACGCCCGTGGTTAATCAATCTGCATCTGCTCCTAGGTCTGATAGAGTGACTCGATCTGCTACCACTTAGGTTCTCCCACTCCTCAGCCTACCAGCCTATCACAGCCTGGCCAGACAGTTCTAGCTCCCACCCTCGGTCTATGTATACCTTCATTTCCTTCTTGTCTTTGCCTGTGATACTCTCTTGTTTCCTGGCTCTGCTGTTCCAGCTATTACTACTGACCTCGGCTTCACATTGACCCTGGCTTTACTGACTACGCTCCTGCTCCGCGTTTGGTACCACGTACACTCCTGGTTTGACATGGCTCGTTCACTAATCTTGTTGCTCACGGTGTTGCCGTGGGCAACTGCCCCATTTCCCTTAGCTTCTCTGTACCCTTGTCTGTTTGTCTGTCGTGCACATATTGAGTGTAGGGACCGTCGCCCAGTTGTACGCCGTCGCCTAGGACGGGTCGTGCAAGTAGGCAGGGACTGAGTGGCGGGTAGATTAGGGCTCACCTGTCTGTCTCCCTACCCCATCATTACAGGTGTCTTCCATCTCGAGCGACCTGGACAAGGCATCGGCCCTCACATTCTTGTCAGCTGGGCAATAATGGAGCTCAAACTGGAACCTGGTAAAGAACAGTGACTACCTGGCCTGACGAGGGTTCAACCGTTGGGCCGTCTGGAGGTAGGTCAGATTCTTGTGGTCTGTAAAAATTTGGATCGAATGAGCTGATGAGCTGCGCCCTCTAGTAGATGTCTCCACTCTTCCAGAGCCAATTTGATGGCCAGTAACTCCCGATCACCAATTGAGTAGTTGCGTTCTACGGAATAGAAGAGTTTAGAGAAATATCCACATACCCTTGCCTTGCCCTTGGGACCTCTCTGGAACAGGAGTGCTCTAGCACTGAAAGATGATGTGTCCACCTCCAACGAGAACTGCAAAGAGACATCGAAATGATGGAGGATAGAGGCTGACGTGAAGGCACTCTTTAGGCTATTGAATGCAGACTCTGCCTCGGGAGTCCACACCTTGGCGTTCATGCCCTTCTTAGTGAGGTTAGAGATGGGAGAAGTTAGTGAGGAGAAGTTTGGAATAAACTCTCTGTAAAAATTGGCGAATCCCAAAAGCGCTGTATGGCCCTCAAGCCTTGAGGGCGTGGCCATTCCAGGACAGACTTTATCTTCTCAGGATCCATCTCGAGAACTTGATTCGAGATGATGTAGCCCAGGAAGGGTAGAGCATCTTTGTCAAACACGCACTTCTCCAACTTGGCGTACAGACGATTCTCCCATAACCGTAGCAGAACTTGATGGACATGTCTCTGATGCGTCATAGGATCTGGAGAGAAAATCAAGATGTCATCAAGATAGACCACAACACAAACATAGTGGAGGTCACGGAAAATGTCATTAACAAACTCCTGGAAGACCGCGGGAGCATTACACAGGCCGAAGCGCATTACTAGATACTCATAGTGTCCATCACGGGTGTTAAATGCAGTCTCTTCCATTCATCACCCTGGCAAATCCGGACTAGTTTGTAAGCCCCACGCAGGTCTAGTTTGGAAAAAGTCTTGGCACCACATATACGATCAAACAGTTCAGTGATCAGTGGCAACGGATATTTATTCTTCTCCGTGATCTAGTTAATATCTCAGTAGTCGATACAAGAACGAAGAGAGCCATCTTTCTTTTTGACAAAGAAGAACCCGGCTCCTGCCGGGGAGGAAGACTTTCGTATGAAGCCCCTCTCCAAGTTCTCTTTCACATAGGCGGACATGAACAGAGTCTCTGGCAATGAGAGAGAATATACCCTACTACGGGGATAGGATGCACCAGGAATCAGTTCGATAGGGCAGTCATACTCCTGATGTGGAGGCAATGTCTCTGCCTCCCTTTTGCTGAAGACGTCCGCGAATGCATCATAATGACTCGGCAATCCTGTCAATGACCGAGACAGAGAAGGCTGAACCGAACGAATCTGCACCAGGCAACGGCTTTGACACTCAGGGCCCCACTGGAGAACCTCTCCAGAATTCCAGTCCAGGACTGGGGCATGCAGTCGGAGCCAAGGCAGGCCCAGCAACACAGGGTTAACAGCTTTGGATAGGACATAGAACGACAGAAGTTCGTGAAGAGCCCCTACTTGGAGCCTCAGTGGCTTGGTCACAGCTATAACTGGGTCTGGCAGAGGTAGTCCATTTACTGAAGCAACTGTCAACGGGCTCTACAGAGGCATAGTTGGTAATTGAAGAAGGTCCACCACGTCTCTACGGATGAAATTAGCAGCGGGTCCAGATACGCAGAGACCTGATGCGTTCTCTCACCGGACACTATGGTCACAGGTATGGACAATTTAGACGGAAGTCCGTTCTTACCCAAGGTTGTCACTCCTAGCAACCCTAGGCTTTGGGATCTTTTGGGACATAGGCGCACAAGATTGCCACCGAGGCCGCAATAAAGACAGAGTCCAGAAGTGTGTCTGCGTTGTCTCTCCTGGGTGGATAGCTTACACTGGTCCATTATCACAGACTCCTTAGGAGGATTGACATCTAAGGACAGCAGGGGTTGCTGCAAAGTAGGAGCCAGACTGGGAAGGACTCCCTCCCGTCGAACCTCTTGGAGGCGTTCTCGGATCCGTATATCAATCCGGGCGGACAGAAGGATGAGGTCATCCAGGGTAGACGGCAGATCTCGAGTGGCAAGTTAGTCCTTAATTTTAGGAGCCAGTCCATGCCAGAATGCAGCCACCAGGGCCTCATTGTTCCATAACAGCTCTCCCACCAGGGTGCGGAAGTGGATGGCGTACTCACTCACGGAGGTGTCTCCTTGGAATAGGTTAATCAAAGAAGCCGCTACAGATGAGACCCGATAAGGCTCCTCAAACACCATATGAAAAGTCCGGAGGAAGGCTTGGAAGTCACGGGTCTCTGGTCCTTGTCTCTCCCAGATAGAATTCGCCCATGCAAGAGCCTTGCCAGTGAGGAGAGAGATGATGAAAGCGACCCTTGCGCCATCAGACGAAAATGTCCTATTATACAGACTAAAGTGGATCTGGCACTGATTCAGAAATCCACGACAGGTACTTGCGTCTCCATCATAGCGGTCAGGAAGTGGCAAAGAAACATGCGGGTCAACACTGCCAGGAGGTGTAGGAGGAACGGCAGCTTGTGCCTCCTGCCGACATGCAAGCCTGGAGGTGTTGGTCCTGTCGAGACCCGAGGTCTAGCATATCCGCCCGCATTTCTTGAGACGTCGTCATAGTCTTGAATCGAGCAGCGGGATCCATGGCCTGAGCGTACTGTCACGAAGGGTCTGTGGACCCACTGGGCCGTACCGCCTTGGCGGAAGGCAGCTGGCCAACAGAGTGCAGGTCAACGTCTATAGTACGTATAGGTATCTGTGGCAGCTCGGACAGCAGCAAGGCAGGCTCGGCTGGGACTAGGCAGCAGGTAGACATCAGGCGAGGTGAAGCAGGTCAGGCGTGGAATACAGCTCGACACGACTATAGCACAGCACAGTACTCGACCAGGATAGTACGGAATGCAGGGAACAGGAACATGAACAGGAACACACTACGGGATCTGGCTGAGGTGAGTGGAAGCGAGCGCTGGCGTCTCCTGAGGAGGAGGCTGGGGCCAGCGCTTGCCGACTCGTGGCTGCGGCTGTTAGGGGGAGATTGGAGCTGACGGCCCGCAGCCACGGACATTACACAAGGCATTATCGGCCCCCAGATCGACTTCACGACAAGGTTATATTGTAGGGTTAGACCCCGTTCCTGTTGGATGCTCGAGATGGCACTAATGTTGAACTCCCGGCGGAAGATGGACTCACCAGTTGTGGTGATCTCGGGCAATATGGGTGGCTTATCTCGCCCATTAAGGGGGACAACATACGGCCCAATTTAGGCTCCTCTGACGACAACAGTTCAGCTGCTGGGTCAAGACCACAAGCTCCATCCTTCTCCTCCCACACTTCAGTCTCTTTCTGGCCTCCAGACTGCTCACCGGCCCTGGTCGCAGCAATGGCCCACCAACTGCAAGGCCCCATGGCCCAGCTGTATTTAATAGTCTCGCCCACCTGCAGGTTATGCCACCACCCTCTCACATACATTCCTCCTATACAAAATCAAACTTATTTCAAGGGTCAAAATGCAGGACTGTGCCCCATTTCATCTGCAGCTGTAGCACCTCTGCCACTAGTCCAACCATCAAGCCTCTCATGTGGTGCTCCAGCTGTATATGCTGCTCCTTAGATCACTTCACAGGGTCCTATTCCATCCCCCAGCACAGAAAGCCCAGTGTGAGGCATGCAGCATCCCCACACAGTTGTTAGCGTAGCAAAGTATAATAACAAAGGGGGTCCGGGCCATTACTCCCATTGCAGCACTACAAAAGACAAAGTGAGCTAACCTTGAGTGTGATTAAGAACATGTTACTAAGTAATACAACCATCACAAGTACATACATAAATAATATATCAACAGTCCTACTTCAGGATCTAGACCTGTGAGGAAAGTAAGTCAAACAATAAATATAATGCACTTAAAGCATAAGTGGCATCTTTATCTGGGGAATGGCTGCTCCACACACTTTATTTGTGTTGCTGCAAATTAAAATCTTATCTGACATAAGGAAACGTGTGTTTCTACTCTCTTTTTAGTAAATTGCAGGCTGCAGGATACATCATATTTCTTCTCCATTAAAGACATGGTTCTTAGTCAATACTTTCAGCAGTAATATCACTGTACTTGGCTACTGATACTGTTCTTGATAATTAATAGCTATTATAATGGAAATCAAACACATTTATGCTTGAGTCAGTGCTTCTGGCTTGTTAATACAGCACCTGAGGGCTATAAAAGGGAAAGCTGCTACTTGATACCTTTTGTGTTTCACTCTATATAGATTTAGACTGGTCAGATTAGGGTAAAATATATTGAACGGGATTTATGAAAACTACTACGGACAGCACTGGAAATGTTTTTCTATATAAACCAATTAGATTCAACCTGTCATTTTTCTATGCATTATCAGAACAATTGAAAGGCGAAGAAGCTAAGTACCAACTGTGTGTTCCTTTATTTATTTTTTGATCACTCGATGTTTTCAATTGTTTATGCTTTGTGTCATTCCCTTCTTATCCTCCGTCAGAGAAAAGATGCTCCAGAAATATTTACTAAAACAGGTATGTCAGGGGAGTTGACAGATCCTCTATTCCCTATATTGTGTTCCATCTCTTTCCCATATACCTGTATATTATTGTCTTTGTACATCGTTATTTTTGCAATAAACATATAAACATTGGCTGGAACTTACAGCCCATGTGACTGCAAGGTGACCACTAGCCTTTGTATGTTCTACGCTTCAGTGTAATGAGGTGGTTATCTTGCTAGAGGGAGCAGTAGATACTTTTAACCACAATTTATGCTAATTTCCTATGTGATGAGTCATGCTGCTTAGGCTGGATTCACACGAGCACATTACGTCTGTAATGGACATAACGTATTTCGGCCGCAAGTCCCGTATCGAACACACTGCAGGGAGCCGGGCTCCTAACATCATAGTTATGCACGATGCTAGGAGTCCCTGCCTCGCTGCAGGACAACTGTCCCGTACTGTAATCATGTCTTCAGTACGGGACAGTAGTTCCATGGAGAGGCAGGGACTCCTAGCATCGTACATAACTATGATGCTAGGAGCCCGGCTACCTGCAGTGTGTTCGGTCCGGGACTTGCGGCTGAAATACGTTCCGTCCATTACGGACGTAATGTGCTCGTGTGAATCCAGCCTAACTGTCACTCATTCACACAACACGCGCTAATTAAAGGGGTCTTACTGTTTCAGCAAATTAAGCTTATTCTTTGTATAAGAAAAATGTATATATTTTTCCAACATACTTTCAATATCAGTTTCGTATGGTTTGTCCGAGTGACAATCTAAACCTCCAATTTTATGTTATAGGAATTTACCCAAATACCACAATTGCAGTTACAGTTGAACTTAACTTAGCAAAAATTTAAAGTGAAGTCTTGGAAATTGGGCACTTAAGAACTTAACTTCACTTGAAAACCACTTTTCTATTATCTAAAAATAAGACTACAACAAATCAATAAAACTCTTTGCAAAATGCTGCTATTAGGCATGCTTTTGACAACATAAACCCCCCCCCCCCCCCCCCCGCTTTCTGCATATCCTGATCCCACTTTCTCCCTAACTGTTAATGACATCCTGTATTGGTGATCTCACTGTCTATACATGTAAAAAGTGCAGTATCTCTAGTTTTTTCTATACAAAATCCTTTTTGGCTGATGAAAGCGATGCTGGCTTGTCATATATATTTATATATATATAAAACACATCATCTGAGGACTTCTAAAAGTTGTTTGCCTCAAGGCATGATTCACGCTAATTAATCTTTCTTAAGTAAAACAATTTTGTTAGTAACCAGGCTTTGTGTGCCTTTATTTAGTGGGCCAAGCAGCTGTAAAACCCACACTTCCAATCTAATTTCTTTAATTGAAACCCTGTTTGCCAATTAGATTTGAATCCCTGTTTGCCAATTAGATCTTGGTAAAATCATTGAGGTTCACTAACTTTGGCTCCCTGCACTGTGGATGTTTATTCAATGGAGCAGATTTACCAATGCGATGGTGCCTAAAGCTTGTTGTAAAATGTGCCAAAATGTGGTACTGTAGCGTCCGCGGGCGAAGACCGCCGTTCCTACTCACCCCAGGTGGCCGCGGCTATGGATCTGTGAGTGCTGGCCGGCATCTCCTTCCTAGTAGACGCCAGCACTCACTTCCGCTCCGCTCGGCTGTGTCCCATAGGGTGCGCGTCAACGTTCGTGCCTGGCCTTAAAGGGCCAACGAACGCACATGAATTATATTACAAATTAGCCCTAATCACTCTGGACTATAAAAGGGGCCCTGCTCTTTGACTCCCTGCCTGAGCGTTGTTTGTACCATGTCTGGTGTCATCTGCCATGCCTGATATCCTCCGCCACGTGTGGCATCCTCTGCCGTCAAAGTTCCATCTGTGCCTAGCCACTGCGACTGTCTGGACTATTCAGGTACCCTTGTGCTGGACTTTGTATTGATTGGATACTCTTTTGTTTGGCCAGCTGCCACCTCTCTACGGCAGTGTAGCCTAGTGGGTCCACATACCCACAGATTGTGACAGTACGCTCAGGCTATGGACACCGCTGGTCAACCCAAGACCACGACGACGTCACAAGCCATGCGGGCAGAGATGCTTGACCTCCGGTCACGACAGGAGCAACTCCTCCAGGCGGTGAACATTATTGCGCATTAGATGGATACGCAAACTGCAACCTTCCCGGAACCTGCTCCTATTGCTCCTGCTCCTCCTCCTACTACACCTCCTGGCAGTACAGATTAACTATTCTCTCTGCCACTGCCTCCCCATTACGATGGAGACGCGAGGACCTGCTTGGGATTTCTGAACCAGTGTCAGATCCACTTCAGTCTACATGCCAGTGCATTTCCTTCTGATGGCACAAGGATCGCATTCATAGTTTCTCTCCTTACTGACAAAGCCCTGAGCGGGCGAACCCCATCTGGGAACGTCAGGGACCGGAGACCCATGACTTACAGTCTTTCCTATGGACTTTCTGCACTGTATTTGAGGAACCTGGGCGAGTCTCTTCAGCGGCTGCATCCCTGCTGACCCTTCGCCAAAGAGACACCTCTGTGGGCGAGTACGCCATTCAGTTTGGTACCCTGGCGGCAGAGCTGATCTGGAACAATGAAGCTTTAGTGGCTACATTCTGGCAAGGTCTTTCCCCCGATATCAAATACGAGCTTGCCACTCGAGACCTACCCTCTACCCTAGATAACCTCATCCTTCTAGCCACCCGGATTGATGTGAGGATCAAGGAACGGTCTCAAGAGATTCACTGGGTCAGGATATTGCCCAGTCTGGCTGTAATCTACCCGCCACTCTGTCCCTGCCTACTTGCAACGACCCGCCCTAGGCGACGGGGTACAACTGGGCGGCGGTCCCTGCACTCAGTAAGTGCACGACAAACACGACAAACATACAAGGGAATACAAGCAAGGGAAAGGGGCAGTTGCCCACGGCAACACCGTGAGCAACCAGAGTGGTGAACGAGCCGAGTCAAGCCAGGAGTGTGCGAGGTACCAAACGAAGAGCAGAAGAGTAGTCAGTAAGCCAGGGTCTGTATGGAGCAGGAACAAAATAGAAGGAGCTGTAGCTGGGCCAGGAAACCACACGAAAAAGAATAACAAGCAAGGAGGAACAGGAAATGCAGGTATAAATAGACAGAGGGCGGGAGCTAGCTGAGTCTGGCCAGGCTGCGATAGGCTCTCCCACTCCTAAGCCTGCCAGCCTGAGTGGTGGAAGCTGGAGTCAGTCTCAGGGATGTAGATTCAGGTGCTGACTGATTAATTAAGGTAGTTAACCCCGAAGCTGTGCCTGGCAGATCCTTTACACTGGCTCCTACATTCCAGCAACCTCTGCTGCCCTCATCAGCTGTCCAATCAGAGGAGCCTACGCAAATAGACCATCTCAAGTTGTCTGTCCAGGAGAAACAGTGCAGACGCACTTCGGCTGTATTGCGGCCTCGGAGGCCATTATGTGCGTCTGTGTCCCCAAAAGCCTAAAAAGCTCCAGAGCCTAGGATTGGTTGGAGAGACAACCGTAGAAGGAAAAGGTCTAAATAATAAACTCTCTCCCAAATTGTCAATTTCCGTGACCACAGTGTCCGGTGAAAAGATGCACCGGGTCTCTGTCTACCTGGACTCTGGGTCCGTGCAAACTTCATCCAACAGGACTTAGGGGATGAGCTCCAGTTGACGACGTTTCCCTTGGAGACACCCCAAGCTGTTGCAACGGTGAATGGACTTCCTCTGCCCGACCTTATCGTGTCTGAGACTAAGCCACTGAAGCTCCAAGTGGGAGAGCTTCATACCGAGCAGATTACCTTTCTTGTTTTGCCCAACGCAATCAATCCAGTGTTGCTGGGTCTGCCCTTGCTCTGGCTTCATGCTCCAGTACTGGACTGGAGTTCCGGAGAAGTTCTCCAATGGGGCTCCTAATGTCTCCACCACTGCCTGCTACAGGATCGTCCTGTTCTGCCTCCTATGTTTCAGTCGTTGACAGGACTACCTACTCTTTTTGCACAGTTTGCAGACTTCTTTGGCTAGCAGGAGGCTAAGATGCTTCCCCCACACTGGGCGTATGACTGCGTGATTGAACTGGTTCCTGATGCCTCACCTTCCCGTGGTCGCGTAAACCCCCTCTCCTTGCCAGAGACTCAGTCCATGTCAGCCTACATCAAGGAGAATCTGGAGAGGGGTTTTATATGAAAATCCTCCTCCCCGGCCGATGCCGGGTTCTTCTTTGTAAAAAAAAAAAAAAGACGGATCTCTTCGACTCTGCATTGACCACCGTGGTTTCAATCAGATCACGGTCAAAAACAAATACCCTTTGGCACTGATCACAGAATTATTTGATAGCATACGAGGAGCCAAGATCTTCTCTAAACTAGACTGGCGTGGGGCTTACAACCTAATCCGAATCCGTCAAGGTGACGAATAGAAGACGGCATTTAACACTCGAGACAGGCACTATGAATACCTGGTGATGCCCTTCAGCCTGTGTAATGCTCCCGCGGTCTTCCAAGAATTTGTCAATGATATCTTCCGAGACCTCCTCTATGTCTGCGTTGTAGTCTATCTTGATGACATTTTGATTTCCTCCCCAGATCCGACGACACATCGGAGACATTTCCGTCAAGTTCTGCTGCGATTAAGGGAGAATTGCCTATATGTCAAGTTGGAGAAATGTACTTTTGAAAAAGATTCTTTGCCCTTCTTGGGCTACATCATCTCGGTTCAGGGTCTCAACATGCATCATGAGAAAGTAAAACCCATCCTGGAGTGGCCACGTCCTCAGGGCCTGCGGTACATACAGCGTTTTTTGGAATTTGCTAACTTCTACCGGCAATTTATCCCAAATTTCTCTTCACTGACGGCCCCCATCTCTACCCTTACTAAAAAAAAGGTATGAACGCCAAGGTGTAGATTCCAGAGGCAGAATCCACAATTAATAGCCTCAAGAAAACCTTCACTTCAGCCTCGATCCTCCATCATCCTGACGTGTCTTGGCAGTTCTCATTGGAGGTGGACGCTTCTTCTGTTGGTGCAGGTGCATTTCTGTTCCAGAGGAGCTCCAAAGTTAAGGCAGTGATATGTGGCTCTGGAGGAGTGGAGACATCTGCTAGATGGCATAGCTCACCCCATACTGATATACACCGACCACAAGAACCTCACCTATCTCCAGTCGGCTCAACGGCTAAACCCCCATCAAGCCAGGTAGTCGCTGTTCTTCACCCGTTTCCAATTTGTGCTCAACTACTGTCACGCTGACAAAAATGTCAGGGCCAATGCCCTGCCCAGGTCATTTAAACGGTGGACATGGTGGAGTCCCCTCAAAGTATCATAGACCCGTCCTGCATTGTCAATGCCAATTCTTTGCAAGTTAGAGACATCCCTCCGGCGATTTTGCCTATGCTCTACAGGTTGTCTCGCAATATGCAGTATCTCCGAGACCTGTTAGATCAATAAGCCGGAGCATATGGCAGGTGCACGGCGTGATGACGTCTTTTCACGTCGGTGAGGAAAACCCAGCAGGGATGAAATGCGTCAGCCTAACACTTCTGTTTTGTCATAGATGTGAAAAGACGTCATCATGCCGTGCACCTGCCTAAATTTCCCTGACCATGTAACTTTGAAACCAGACCACTGCTCACCTGCTGGCTGATATTGAACTGGTGAGGTCTGTTTTTTCTGCCCTGCAAGTAGGCACTAAGGAGTCTAAGGTCAAGTGGAGACCTTACATCCGACTGAGAATGGGGAATAATATACTAATGATGTGGTTCACTTAGGTTGTCCTGGATTGAAGTCCAGATCACCTGGCCATATATTGCTGAAACAAAGCAGCTGAAGATCTTCAAATAGATGAGTATATCTACTCCTTGAATCCTCTTTACATACTTTATGCACTCTTATTTTTTTGTCTGGAATATCTGCAGCTAACGGATTCCGTTGCAGAGACTATTTTTCAATCTTGTTTTTTTTTTTTCTATGGTTATACAACCTACAGTGCATATATTGCTTCCTATAGTGATTATACTAGGATTCTGTTTATTTTCCATTCTGGTAATTGTGGTTCTGCTGTTCCAATGCCTGCCCAGGCAATTTAGCCTATGTTCCAGTTTATAAATTGTTTGTTATACTATTGTGATTGGTATTATTCAGGGAAATGGTATTTATACAATCTTAGACTTCAATATCATGGCAATTAAATTTAATATTTTCATAACGTGAGTGCTTGTTTTTTTTCTTTATTTTCTTTATCTTTCCTATATTATCTGGGTGGCACCATGTAAAATTATTTACATTGACTGAGCTGGTTTATTTGACAGTTTTGTAGTTTTTCTATTTATGAAGTAAGTGCACCAAAAGGAACAGATGTCTGTGACTTATTAGACACTTTTAAAGGGGTCTCCAAATTTATCATACTGCTTGCACCCCTGTGATAAATTTGGTCCATCTTCTGACTGCCCTGTACAAATTTATTCTGTCTATATCTCAGAAAGCATTAGTAAATCTGCCCCATAGTGCTAAATAAAAGACATGAACAGTACATTAGTTTAGTATAAGCACCGATCAGCCATAGTATTAAAACCGCCTGCCTAATATAGTGTAGAAAGGTTGCATTATCTTGCTGAAAGAGGCTGCAACAATGTTTAGGTAGGTGGTGTGTGCCCAAGTAACATTCACATGAATGCCAGTATCCAAAGTTTCCCAGCAGAGCATTATCCAGAGCATCACACTGCCTCTGCTGGCTAATCCTGGAGCGGGGGTCAGTAACCTTCGGCACTCCAGCTGTTGTGAAACTACAACTCCTAGTATGCACTGACAGCCAAAGGCTTTATAATTCCAGCCAAATGCTGTCGGGGCATACTGGGAATTACACAGTTGAAGTGCCGAAGCTTGCTGACCTCTGTCCTAGAGCATCCTGGTAACATCACATCCCCAAGTAACGGATGCACGTGCACCCAGCCATCCACATGAAGTAAAAGAAAACATGATTCATCAGACCAAGCCACCTTCTTCCATTAATCCATGGTCCAGTTCTGATGCTCATGTCTCCCTTGTAGATGCTTTTGGCAGTGTATATGAGCCAACATCCGCTCTCGGATTGGTCTGCGGCTAAACAGCCCCAAACGTAGCAAGATTTGATGCACTATTTATTCTAACACCTTTCTACCATAGTCAGCATTATTTTTATTCAGCAATATGTGCTACAGTAGCTCTTCTGTGGGATTGGACGAGACAGGCTAGCCTTTGCTCCCCATGAACATCAATGAGCCTTTGCCAGCCATGACCATGTTGCCGGTTGACCGGTTATTTTCTCTCATGTTATGAGATAAATCACCCCATTTTGAAACTGCACCCCTCAAAGTATCCTAAACAGCAGTCAGAAAGTGTTTTAACCCCATAGGCGTTTCTCAAGAATTAAAGCAAATTTGAGGTGAAATTTGCAAAATTCTTTTTTTTTTTTGCCAAAATAATTTGAAATACCAGAGAAGGTTTTACATGATAAATGCAACTCAATATATATTGCTAAGATTGTGCAGTTTTTAGAAATATCCCACTACTGTGCTAATAGACTGGAAAAACAGGCCTCAGAAGCAAAGGAGCACCTAGTGGATTTTGGGGCCTCCTTTTTTTAAAAAATATACTTTAGGCACCATGTCAGGTTTGAAGAGGTCTTGTGGGGCCAAAACAGTAAAAAAACAAAAAAAAAGTCACCCCATTTTGGAAACTATAGCTCTCATTTAGTTTATCTAGGGGTATAGTTAGTGTTTTGACCCCACAGTTTTTTTGCTAAATGTATTTGAATTAGTCTGTGAAGATGAAAATCTACTTTTTTCTGAAAAAACTTATAAATATTTCATTTTTACAAGGAATAAAGGAGACATAACACCCCAGCATTTGTAAAGCAATTTCTCCTGATTACGACAATACCATATATGTGGTAATAAACTGCTGTTTGGACACACAGAAGGGCTCAGAAGAGAAGGAGCGTCAGTTGTATTTTGGAGCGCTGATTTTGCTGGATTCGTTTTCAGTGCCATGTCACATTTGCAAAGAACTGGAGGGACCAAAACGGTGGCCACCCACCAAAAGTGACCACAATCTACTTTTTTTTTCTGATAAAAGGTAAACTTTTTTTTTTACAAGGAATAAAGGAAAAAAAACACCCCAGCATTTGTAAAGCAATTTCTCCCGATTACGGAAATACCGCATATGTGGTAATAAACTGCTGTTTGGACCTACAGCACGTCTTAGAAGGGAATGGGCGCTATTTGGCTTTTGGAGCTTAAATTTAGCTGAAATGGTTTTCAGGTATTGTTGTATTGTTGTTGTTGTATTTGCAAAGCCGCTTAGGTACCCAAACAGTGGAAACCCCCCAAAAGTTACCCTATTTGTGAAACTACACCACTTAAGGAATCTATCTAGGGGTATAGTAAGCATTTTGACCCCACAGGTCTTTTGCAGAATTTATTAGAATTAGGATGTGAAAATGAATATCAACATTATTTCCACTAAAATGTTGAATTTTTAAATTTTCACAAAGAATAAAGCAGGAAAAAGTACCTCAACATTTGTAAAGAAATACCTCCCGAGTACGGCTATACCCCACATGTAGTCATAAATGGGTTTTTTACTAGAAATTAATTAACCCTTTCTGGACTGATCCATTTGTTGCTTTTCTATTTTTATTTTTCACTCCACTTCTTCCAAGAGCCATAACTTTTTTATTTTTCCGTCAATAGATTTATGTGAGGGCTTATTTCTTGCAGGAGGAGCAGTATTTTCTATTGACACCCTTTAATGTACCATTTAATCTACTGAGAAACTGAAATAAAAGTCTGTGCAGGCTGAAACTGGAAAAAAAACTGTGATTCCTCCATAGTTTTTTTGGGTTTCGTTTTTACTGCTTTCACCGTGTGGTAAAAACTACAACTTAATTATTTTCTGAGACTTAATACAATTAAGGGGATACCAAATTCATAAGTTTTTTTTTTATATTTTACTACTTTTACAAAGTAAAAACTATTTGTTAAAAAAAACAAAACGTTTTGTTTCACCACATTCCGAGAGGCATAACTTTACTTATTTTTTGGTCGATTGAGAGGTGTGAGGGCTTATTTCTTGCAGGATGTAGTTTTTTTTGGTACCATTTTTTGGTACGTACAACTTTTTGAGCACTTTTTATTAACATTTTTTTTAGAGCTAAGGTGACAAAAAAAACAGTGAACCAGAGTTCATTAGATCGCTTGTACAATACACTGCAATACTAATGTATTGCAGTATATTGTCATTTTTACAGGCTCCTGTAACAGCGCGATTGCTGTTCCTGTCCATTAGTACCGGGTGTCAGCTGTAATACACAGCTGATACCCGCAACGTATGGCACGGTGCACAAAGGGGTTAATGCGCAGCGGATGGTGCGAAGTGAAAATTACAATTTTCCCCTCATATGCCACTTTAGTATACAATATGTTGTGCCCAGTTTGTGCTACTGAAGACAAATACCTCATAAAATATTAATCGGGTTCTCCCGGGTATGGCGATGCCATATCTGTGGACGTAAACTGCTGTTTTGGGCTTGCTGTCGGGCTCATAAGAGAGGGAGCGCCATTTGGTTTTTGGAGCGCAGATATGGCTTGGTAGTAGTTCCGTGTGGGGTTTTACTTGTATTTCAGTTTATAATGTGGGGGCATATGTAATCTGTGCGGAGTACATCAGGGCATAATAAGAGGGTATATAATGGGGTAAATAAATAATAATCCGCAGATATGTGGCCAGTGTCGCACAGATAAATGGTGCCCAATCTTATCCGCTTTTAGAACACTCTGAACGTTTTGTGTTGCCATATTCTGAGAGCCAGAATTTTTTTAGTTTTTATTCCACCGGAGCTGTGTGAGGGCTGTGTGAGGGCTTATTAATCGTAATGACATCCGTCAACTTGTTACATAATAGTAAAAATGTGCATAAAAACTACATACAATACATCTTCAATCGACAGTTAATATAAATGCATCAATCGTTATTCTGGTAATAGAAAATGAAGAAGGGAAGTTCACCACACTCCATGTTTCAGTATGTATGTAGTTTTTATGCACATTTTTACTATTATGTAACAAGTTGACGGATGTCATAAAGATTCATGTATAATTCACCTGGGAGACACTGATCACGATTTCCATTGGCTGAAATGTACCATGTGATTATTTGTATTCACCTATTTAAAATGATGTTTTTAGACATAATGTTAGGCTTGACAAAGACCCTACACTCACTATGGGTCGAAACGTTGCCTGTTTGTCGTGGATGTTTTGACAATAAAACCACTTTGAAGATCTGGAGACGTGTGCTGTTGTCCTACTATTTGTCTTGGAATTTGCATTATGCCGGAGTGGGTTTGCCTGGCTTGACAGCATGCACCGCACCAGACTTGGGACATGTGCTGCTTCAAAACCTTTTACTTTTCACCATATTCTGAGAGTCATAACTTTTTTATTTTTCAGTCAAAAAAGCTGTGTAAGGGCTTGGTTTTTGCGGGATGGGATGTAGTTTTTATTGGTACTATTTTGGGGTACATGCGACTTTTTGATCATGTATATTTTGGGAGGGGTGGCAACCAAAAAATAGTAATTCTGGCATTGCTTTTTAGCGATGTTCACCGTGCGGGGAAAATTATATTTTCATAGTTTGGGTCGTTATGAACGCGGTGATACCAAATATGTGTACTTTTTTAACGTGTTCATTTTTTTCCTATAATAAAAGACTTATTATAGGAGAAAAAACATTTTTTGTTTATGAAACTTATAACTTTTATTTTTAAACTTTTATAAAACATTTTTATTATCTTTTTTTTACTTTTTTTTACTTGTCCCACTAGCGGACATTTAGACTTGTAGCTCTGATCGCTGCTAGAATACTTTGCACTACCTATGTAGTGTAATGTGTTCTAACTGTCATTGTGACGTGACAGTCACTCTGACAGGAAGCCTATGAGGACCAGCCTCTGGCTGGTCCTCATAGGCTTCTGTACATGACAGCCCAGAAGCCATTGTCTGGCATCCGGTTGTCATGGGTACCACCGCCAGTCCCCGTGATTTCATGTGGGGGCTGGCGATCTGCGCTAAACTCCTTAAATGCGGCGATCGCAATCGAACACCGCATCTGAAAGGTTAACTGCCAAATACAGCAGCGATGGGCCGCTGATCGGCAACAGGGAATGCAGGGCAGACACCCTGCACAGTTAACCGCCGCTGCAGTGTAGCGCTGCGGTTAACTGTCAAAGTACAGACGTAACTGCACGTCAAGGTGCACGAAGTTACTGCTCACCTTGATGTGCAGTTACGTCAAGGTGCGGGAAGGGGTTAACAATGTAAATATATATATATATATATATATATATATATATATATATATATATACATATACATACATACACACACACACACACACACAAACACGCAGACAGTGAAACCTCTCCAAAAAACCTCCTCTTTTTGAAGTCTACCCCATTATACAGACCAGATTTCTTGGGACAGATTTGCAATCATGCATGCTGGAAATCTTATTTGGGAAGACCACTTCCCTACAAGACCACTTTTTAATGGTCATCTCAAAGAGGTTTCACTGTATATACAGTAAATTAAAAAATGGCAATGGTAGAGCAAATCATACAGAAAGCAAGTCCTGCATCTAAGAAATTATAAAGACACATTAGTTTTTGTCTCGGAGCTACAAATAGAATAAAATGAAATAAAAACAAAAAACAAAGACCAACTGGATCAATGGTTCGTAATCAGTCTTAGTGGTACATAATACATTTGTTACACCGTGTTATGTACCTATCTGACAGAAACCAGGTAAGTATTGTCCCAACAGTCTCTACTCTGCTTCAGCATCTATTTGATTAGGAATGCAAACTCTGCTTTGCCAGAGCCTCCGGTGACGCTGTGAACTCCAAAGATCTTGACATTTCCTCAGGCCAAATAGAGCAGCTCCTGAGTTCTGTAGCGGCTCATCCGGGTCAGGTGCAATTTGCAAATAAAAGAGAGATAAAAACGGAAAAACTGATGAAACTGGTTTGATAAATATCAAACAATGAATTTATTATAAAACGTACAGAACAGATTTTTATTTCATTGCGTATTATCTTGGTATAACAAGCTCAGATTTCCTCAGAAGTTTGTCCGACTGGTTCCAACAATTGCGTCTTCGTCAGGAACATATTTCTGAGGACACAGCATTCAGATAAAAGCAAATGTTGGGAATAACTTCCAGATCAAAGGTTACAATATATAAAATACACAACTATTAAAAACTATTTCAAAATAAAACAATTCAGATCAAGTTCCATGTTTAACCCTCCTGGTGCCATTCAATTAAGTGCATATACAAATTCTATTTATTTTTGAGATACTGCTTTTATTACCTCTCCACCTCTCCACCTCTCCAATTACGTTCCATTTTTTATAATATTTATGTATTCTCTTATTCTTTTTTTTAGGCTTTCTCCCAGGTTTTCTCCCATGTATTGCAGCCCACTGCTGCTTCCCAAAATATAAATCACATTGATACATTTAGGGCAGATTCACACGAACGTTGCGTTTTTGCGCGCGCAAACAACGCAGAGTTTTGCGAGCGCAAAAAACATTTGACAGCTGCGTGTGTCATGCGTGTCTGATGCGCGGCTGCGTGATTTTCGCGCAGCCGCCATCATAGAGATGAGGCTAGTCGACGCCCGTCACTGTCCAAGGTGCTGAAAGAGCTAAATCTTTCAGCACCCTCGACAGTGAATGCCGAACACAACAGCGAAAAACCTGTAAAAAAAAAGATAAAGTTCCTACTTACCGAGAACTTCCCGGCCGTTGCCTTGGTGACGCGTCCTTGGTGACGCGTCCTTGGTGACGCGCCTCTCTTGAAATCGGGCCCCACCTCCCTGGATGACACGGCAGTCCAAGTGACCGCTGCAGCCTGTGATTGGCTGCAGCCTGTGCTTGGCCTGTGATTGGCTGGAGCTGTCACTTGAACTGAAGTGTCATCCCGGGAGGTCGGACTGCAGGAAGGAGACAGGAGTAATCGGTAAGTTAGAACTTCGTTTTTTTTTACAGGTTCATGTATTTTGGGATCGCAAGTCACTGTCCATGGTGCTGAAACAGTTTAACTTTTTCAGGACCATGCACAGTGAATGTCTCCCGACGTCGCGGACCGGAAATTTTTTGGCCGGGTTCGGCCAAAACGAGTTTGGCCGAACCCGGTGAAGTTAGCTTCGGTTGTAGGGGTTCGCTCCTAGCAAAGACACTCCGTTTGGATGCTTGGAAACAGAAAAGCACGTGGTGCTTTTCTGTTTCCATTCATCCTTTTGACAGCTCGTGCGCTGTTTCAGTCTGTTCGCACGGAAGTGCTTCCGTGCGACCTGCCTGGTTTTTACGCACCCATTGACTTCAATGGGTGCGTGATGCGTGAAATACGCAGAGTTATTGAACCTGTCGCGTATTTTGCGCAGCGAACAAACGCTGCGCAAAATACACGGACTGTGTGTACTGCCCCATAGACTTCTATAGGGCATTGCGTGCCGCGCGAAAACCACGCGCCCTACACGCTGCCAAATCACGCTCGTGTGAATCCCCCCTTACACTGTATTCTCTGTCTAATAGAGTATTGTTTCTTATTATTTACATTTCCAAAACTAGTCTGTTTAGTGTGTTTTAATGTCCTGCACATGTTACAGAATTTGCATGGAAAAACCCAATACTCTGCTTCTGAGCTGGAATCTTTAAATAGCTCTTTACTAACTTACCTTTTAGTAAACAGCTGTTGGAAGGGGTTCCTGCCAACTGCAATACTGTTATGTGATGGTGCTGGCACGTGCTCAGAAGCTCAGCCCGCACCCTCATCAGAGGTTTTCAGCTGCATATTACAGCTGATCCTCTGCAGTAATGGCTAGGATCGGAGCTAGCCACCGATTCAGCCGATCAACCCCTTAGGGTATGTGCACACACACTAATTACGTCCGTAATGGACGGACGTATTTCGGCCGGAAGTCCCGGACCGAACACAGTGCAGGGAGCCGGGCTCCTAGCATCATACTTATGTACGATGCTAGGAGTCCCTGCCTCGCTGCAGGACAACTGTCCCGTACTGTAATCATGTTTTCAGTACGGGACAGTTGTCCTGCAGCGAGGCAGGGACTCCTAGCGTCGTACATAACTATGATGCTAGGAGCCCAGCTCCCTGCACTGTGTTCGGTCCGGGACTTGCGGCCGAAATACGTCCGTCAATTACGGACGTAATTAGTGTGTGTGCACATACCCTTAGATGCCACGGTCAATAGCAACCACGGCATATAAGTGGTTTGAAGCCCATCAGTACCCCAAAAACAAGTATTCAGGGGTGCCGATGGTTGTTAATAAAAATGTTAAATAAAAATAAAAAAATTAAAGTTTCAAGTTAAAAAAACAAAAATTACCTTTTTCCCATAATAAGTCTTTTAAACAAAAAATGTAAAAAAACTATACACAATTGGTATTGCAGCATCCATAATAATCCGAACTATAAAACTATCATGTTATTTATACTGCACAGTGTACGCTGTAAATAAATAACATGAAAAACTATGCCAGAATTGCTGTCTTTTGGCCACATCTCCTTCCAAAAAAGATAATAAAAAGTAATCAAAAAGTCACATTTACCCAAAAATAATATCAATAAAAACTACTGCCGGTCCTGCAATAAAACAAGTACAGCTTTGTCGATGCAAAAATAAAAAAGTTCTGACTTTTAGAATATGGCGACACAAATTTTTTGTGCAAAAGTTGTAACACATTGAAAAAAAACTATATAAATTTGTTATCGCTGTAATCGTATCGACGCACAGAATAAAGTTAACATATAATATATGGTGCTCAATAAATGCTAAAAAATAAATAAAAAAATAATGCCAGAAGTAAAAATAAAATAAAAAGTGATCAAAAAGTCACTTATGTCCCAAAATTATTTTTATTACCCATACAGTACTTAAAAACAAAAAAACGAAACATATTAGGTATCTACATGACCGTAATAACCCGAAGAAATAATTTAACAGGTTATTTAGCATGAAACAGAAATAATGCAGAGAATCGCTTTTTCTTATACTCACGCCACAAAAATAAATTATACAACTTAGGCCTCATGCACACGACCGTAGCCATGTGCACGGCCGTGATTTTCGGGTCGGCTGGCCACGGAATGTCAGTCGCGAGCCGCCGCAAATCGTGGGCTGTGCACATGGCCGCGACCATTATCTACAATGAGCCCGGACCACAGAACACAGCCGTAATAAGGCTTGCCCGTTCTTTCTGCGGCCTGGGCTCTGGGGCCATGCACGGACCATGGAAACCACGGTCGTGTGCATGGCCCCATTGGAATGAATGGGGTTGCAATTCTCCCGTGGATTTTCGGGGGAATTGCGGCCGCAAAAGCACGTTCGTGTGCATGGGGCCTTACACAATGAATTTATTATACCCCCTAAACCACGTAGAAAAAAAATAAAAATTTTCCCACATCAAGAAAAAAAATAAAACAGTTAAGGCTGCTGAAAGGCAGAAAGGCAAAAATAGAAACATTTTGCTGGACATTAAGGCCTTTTCAGGCTTGGTCATTAAGGGGTTAAAAAATTATGGCAACAAAAATTTGACATATGGAAAATGCTAAATAGTAACTATTTTGTGTGATATAACGATCTATCTTAGGCCTCATGCACACGACCGTAGTCTGGTGCACTGCCAGTGAATACGGCACAGACGACCATGGAGTGTCATCCGCGGGCCGTCCGTAATTTGAGGACCATGCACACATTGATTTTGGAAAGAACGGTCGTGTGCATGGGCCCATAGAAATTAATGGGTCCGCAATTCATCCGCATTTTTGCGGACTCAAAAACCTATTCGTGTGCATGAGGCCTTACAAGCAGATAAATTCAAATTTTGAAAAATGTTCTCCAAATTTTAGTGTTTTTCTCAAATAAACACTAAACGTATCGACTAAATTTGACCACTTACATTAAGTACAGTATGACACGACTAAACAGTCTGAGAATCGCTTGGATAAGTAAAAGCGCTACAAAGTTATAAACACATAAATTGAGACATGTCAGATTTGAAAAATGAGGCTTTGTCAGGAAGGTCAAAACTGTCTGCAGTTTCAAGGGGTTAATAGTTGTTACTCTTCTGTACACTACCCGGAGTTTGATGAATGGAGCCAGTCTATAATAATTTTTCAGAATATGTCAATGTTTATTCAGTATTTTTTTCATTCTTTCCCCATCAAAATTAGTAAAAAAAAAAAAAGGGGCAATTCTGCTTTTTTTTGTCCATAATTTTTATTTCATTTTGCCCTGTCACCATATCCAAAGAGGTCCAATCATTCAAAAATGTCCCATATACACACACCAAAATTAACAGAGGATATTGGTATTTCTGTGGGCACTTGTTTGTAAAATAGAAGAAAATACATGTTCTGAAGATTATATCCTTCCGATACCTGAGTTGTAGGGTGGTCAATTTTCAAGCAGATAGACATTTATAAAGAATGAAGTCTTCCAGCCATGCCACATTCTGTTTCTTATGTTGTGTCCTACATACTGTAGCAACCGGTGAAGCGAACTAGCTGGATACGTTTCCTGGTGTTGTTTCTCAGCAATGTGTATCTTGAAAGCAGTAGGGACACTCAGCGTGCCATTGTTTAAAGTATATACAGAGGATATAGGATATACAGAGGAAGAACTGTACAAATATAGATTACCATGGTTTTATTAAACAAGTGGTGACATGAATATATCCTTTATCTGGGGTATGTGGCGGTGCAGGCATTTCTGAGCTGCAGACAGTTTTACCGTGTTTATCAATACTCTGCTCTTGGAATCCTGATGTCAGACTTTTATCTGGTACTTAGGGTGGTTTGGCACGCTAAAATTAAATTCCCATGCCCCTCCCCCACTGCTCTTGGCTGTCCAAGACCAAACTACCCTCCATGTATCTACAATCATACTACTATCTTTTCTGTTGTAATGGCCCTGTATAGGCTGTCTCTCTCTCTCTCTCTATCTATCTCTCTCTCTCTCTATATGTATATGTTAAAGCATATTTTAATATCTATACCCCTTTTATCCTGCCCATACCTCCAAAACCAACTCTAGTTATAAATTCAATACAATCCTGCATTCGCTTGCTGGATGCCCAGAGCAAACAACAGAAATAATGGATCTGCATTATTGCAAGTACTATAAGTGCTCACTGTCCCCGCACTAGGGCCAACTATAGAGTGGTACCACTTTGAAGTCATTACCCTCTATTGTACCCATGAAAACATAGTCAAACATTAGTCTCAGCATTATTATAATGACATCAACGCAGAAATGCCCATGATGTTCAACCAGCCGTATAGCAATGTCCAATATATTGTTCTAATCACACTGTAGAATGGTCCAAACAAATGTTCCAGCCACAGTGGCCCTAATATATCACACTTATCTATCTCCTCCATAACGATCTCATTTTGTGCCAATCTCTGAAGTCTGATCAGAAATGGAGAAGACAAAGCGGAAAGGAAGACAGAGAAATCATGGACACTTGTTTGGCATGAGATTGGTTAGTGAGGAACCACACAAAGGAGGCTCCCAAGCCTCGTACACTGTATGTCTTCTTTTTAACCCCTTTGGTACAAAGCCATTTTTTGATTTTTCTTTTTCGTTTTTC
This sequence comes from Rhinoderma darwinii, assembly GCF_050947455.1. Classification (NCBI taxonomy): domain Eukaryota; kingdom Metazoa; phylum Chordata; class Amphibia; order Anura; family Rhinodermatidae; genus Rhinoderma; species Rhinoderma darwinii. The sequence goes on along the minus strand of NC_134691.1, from coordinate 151,250,292 downwards.
ACTACCCGCATTCCAAGAGCCATAACTTTTTTATTTTTCCGTAAATAGAGCAGTGTGAGGGCTTATTTTTTGCAGGAGTTGTAGTTTCTTTTGGTCGCATTTATATTCCATATAATGTACTGGGAAACTGAGAACAAATTATTTGCGGGCTTTAGTTTGAAAAAACTGCGATTCCTCAATGGTTTTTTGGGTTTCGTTTTTACGTCTTTCACCGTGCGGTAAAAACGACATCTTATCTTTATTCTGTGGCTCAATACGATTACAGTGATACCAAATTTACATAGTTTTTTTTAAATATTTTACTGCTTTTATTGATAATAAACTCTTTGTTAAAAAGAAAAAATGTTTTGTCGCCACATTCTGAGAGCCATAACTTTTTTATTTTTTCACCAATTGAGCGGTGTGTGGGCTTATTTTTTGCGGGACGAGCTGTAGTTTTTATCAGTAACATTTTTTGGCACATACACCTTTTTGATCAATTTTTATTACATTTTTTATTGTTTATGGCGTTCACCGTGCGCCTTAAATAACGCTTTATTGTAATAGTTCAGACTTTTACAGACGAAGCGATACTAATTTTGTTAACTTTTTTTATTTTTTACATTACTTTAGGGGGAAAATAGGAAAAGTTTTTTTTTAACTTTTAATACTTTTTTTTCCACTTCTATAAACTTTTTTTCATTTTTTCACACACTTTATTAGCCCCCTAAGGCACTTGAAGCAGCGATCGATAGATCGCTGGTACAATATACTGCAATACTAACATATTGCAGTATATCTTCATTTTTACAGGCTTCTGTTAAGCCCTGCCAGAGACAGATTGAAGGCATAACAACCGTCGTCACCCCCGATCTCACTGCAGGGGGGGTGAGCTGTTGGATGGGGCCGCCCCCCTCTTTTCAATGCATCAGATGCTGTGGTCGCGATTGACCGCATCATTTGAGGGGTTAAACAGCCAGGAACAGCGCGATCGCTGCTCCCGGCTGTTAGTCCCGGGTGTCGGCTGTAAAATACAGCCGACACCCGCAGCATATGGAGCGTGCTCAGCGCATGAGCGCGCTCCAAACATCAACCCCCACACCCGGACGTAATGGCACATCAGGGTGCGCGAAGGGGTTAAACATAGTAAAGAATGGGACAGATTTACTAATGCAGTCTAAGATTTAGACAGTATAAACTTAGACATGGCAGTGAAAATATGCGCCAAATTTATCACAGTGGTGCATGCAGTATGATCAATCTGCCGAATCTTACATGACCTGCTGACCCTTTACTCCTTCTTTTCTCCTTCTTATACCACCTTTGTTTTGGTTTACCACTCAAACGATGCTTCCTCGAGGGAGTTCTTAGCAAGCAAATACATTTTTTGCATTTTAGTTTTTGTCTGAAACAGACTAATCGAGGACTCCATTTCTTGCCTACACCTGCTCCAATGCTCAAAAACGCAAGTGGGACTGTTGATAACAAATCTATTGTTCTTTGATTTGGCTTAGTGTGCAACAGAATTTTGTGCCTGTTTTTTTGGGTACGATGGCGCATATCTTAAGCCACGCCCCTTTCAGTTAAGTCACGTCCTTTTGGGAACACTTTTAAAAGTGTCTAGAGAGAAGCAAACATCTAGTTTGCCAGATATGCCCGATGTTGGCACAATTCAAGACACGTTCGAGCTGCAGACACATTAGTACATCTGCCCCAATGACCTTTCAAAAATACGGCAAAGACTAAGCCAAATAATACTAATTATAATCCCAAAAAAAAATATTATTCTATTTATAGAAATAAATTCCTGTAGACCAGACCCCGGTACACATTTTTTACAATGTGTCTGCAAATGTTATTATTTGTTAATCTGTTGCTACTGTATTTTTAAATGCAGGGTAGATCCAGCAGCAGGGTAGATCCGGCAGCAGGGTAAAAACGGCAGCAGGGCAGATCCGGCAGCAGGGCACATCCGGCAGCAGGCTAGATCCGGCAGCAGCGTAGATCCGGCAGCAGCGTAGATCCGGCAGCAGGGTAGATCCGGCAGCAGCGTAGATCCGGCAGCAGGGTAGATCCGGCAGCAGGGTAGATCCAGCAGCAGGGTCTGCTAGCAAAACACATGCAAGAAAAAAGGGAAAGGACAGATTAAAGCAGTCAGTGACATGCGGCTGGATGCCAGAGCCTTAACCAATGAGCGCACTCAATGTTTTCATATGCAAATGTTTAAAGTGAACAGAAGGTCATCACAGCCTCATGCTGCCTGCAGAAAATCATAGCAAGAAAGGGAGAGAACATAGACTGGTGCTGCTCCACGCTCAACAGAGATGACACAAATACATTGCCAGAAAGAAGGCTTCCACAAAGAAAAGACAATGCACCTTTCAGCAATCCGGGAGTGTACAGTAGATGAAAGGCACATTTAAATGGAGGTATAAGATTTCTCTTCTTGTTTAATAATGCGTTCTTGGATGCGATGCATGTTTCCGATTCCTGTATTAAGTGTAACCCTTCTGTTGTTATATTATAACAACAGCCTCATAAAGTGGAAAGCGTTTCACAGGTTTAATGCGACTCAAGAAAGAATCCTTTTACTGGAAGCCTGTGATGCCCTTCTAAATGGGAGAAAATCGACATTTGAGCCTACACTGACTAATTCCTATGAAAGGTATGACTGTCAAGATTATATAAGGAACAATCACTACATCACAGCTCCCCTTTCCGATGAAGAGGCTGATTTTCCGCTAGCTTACATGATGACAGTGCACAAGGAATTTGATACATTCGAGAGATTGTTTAGGGCTATCTACATGCCCCAAAATATATACTGTATCCATGTGGATGAGAAGTCGAGCGCGGATTACTTGCAGGTAGTAGATGATTTTCTAAATTGCTTTCCTAATGCTTTTCTTGCCTCGAAAATGGAGCCTGTGGTTTATGCTGGAATATCGAGACTGCAGGCTGATCTGAACTGCATGAAAGATCTGCTGAAATCAGAGGTGCAGTGGAAGTATGTGATCAATATGTGTGGACAGGATTTCCCTTTGAAGACAAACAAGGAAATTGTGCAGCATTTAAAAAAATTTAATGGGAAAAACATCACTCCTGGGGTCCTGCCTCCAGATCATGCCATCCCCCGCACCAAATATGTTCATCGTGAGGATATAGTACATTCCCATGTACTGAGGACCAATATTGTAAAGCCTCCCCCTCCTCACAATATAACCATATACTTTGGGTCTGCATATGTTGCCCTGACAAGGGAATTTACTCAATTTATTCTGGAAGATCAGAGAGCTGTGGATCTACTGAAATGGTCTAAAGACACTTACAGTCCAGATGAACATTACTGGGTGACTCTGAATAGAATACCAGGTATGTGGCGTCATATGAAAACCTGTTAGACACAGTTGATTTGCTTTGTATTACAGGGATAAACACAAAATAACATTCTTTTACAAAATGTTTCTCTTGTATACAATGTGCACTTAGAACGTAGCTAGTGTCTAACATCATTGGATGAATACTTTGGCTCCACTGCTTGAAGATGTGACCTCTTTGACTTCTAATAGTAGCGGGCCATTTGCCTTTAATACTTATTTTGTTCATTCTATCATTTATTCCACTTCCGCAGTGATAGTAAATTTATCATGATAGATAGTGTACACTTTAAGACTTATAACTTAGGTCAGGACAATGAAAAGTCCATTTTCAGGTCTACTTCACATATACTTCAACAATGTTATATAGTTCTTCTGAATGATATAGGATTGCTTAAAAATATAAAAGTTGAATGTGGGATGCAGCTTGACTTCAAAGAAGATGAAATCATCTCTATGGTCGTGCCCATGAATTTAGGAATAATATGGGATGTCCCCTATTTACATAGTTTAACAAGGATCGTAAATGAAGTGTTGTAAAATTACATTATGACTTTTGAAATTGTCTTTTTAGACTCATACGTAAAAATTAAGAGTCTGTACTCGACAGGAATATTTTAAAATGTACACATTTAATGCCACTGTTATACATATACTTATACAGATGTGTGGTGGGCAATGAAACAATGTATGTTTTGTATAGATGGAAATATTATTATATATTTGCACTGTAATTTGCACTTAAATGAAGATTGGTCAGGTCATACACACATGAAACATTTAAATGGGGTACCTGCCACTAGGACCACATCTCTAGTGACCAAGGCAAACAGTCTAATCCCCTAGCTCAAACACAGAGATTCCAGGCAGTCCACAACCTGTCCAAGCCTCTGGAGGCACAAACACCCTACTATACACTCACAATACCCATACAATGTGGTAACCAAGTCACACCTTCAATGAATTATTCCATCTGGGTTAAACTGGCCCACCAGAGGATCTCCGGTAGGTCGAGGGTCTGACACAATAATGGCCCCAAAGGTCCAGCAGAAGACAACCCCATGTGAAGCTGATTTGAAACCAATCACTTGCCGCTAGGGACAATTTTTATGGTTTGATTCACAAATAAATTTTACTAAAATAACAAATAAGTCTAATAAACATATATTCTGTGTGTACCATGATAATGGCATCAATTAGGATGTAATTAAAACTAGACCTGCACCAGCTTTGTATAAATGGAGAATCATTTCCTCTGGTGGGCCCGAAGCAATCAAACTCTGTATTCTACTACATGAAACCCCGGCTAAGCATAAGTTCACACATAGCACCTTCTGAGGTTTTACACACATCTGAGATTTTATGCACTTAGTATGCATTGGAAAAATGTGTGGGTTTACAAAACATGTATTGTGAATGGGATTTTACATAATAGATTTTTCTGCATGATGAAACCTCCAGAAACTTGCATGTATGAACAATAATACATTGGTAACAACATGTGCTGTTCTGTGTAAGTCAAAATTACTTTTAACTAATGAGACCATAGTATTTCCAAGTACGCTATTCAGCGCCTTTCAATGACATAAGTGATGCGCTTATGTAAAGGCTTCGTTTAAAAGGCGTTGAATGACAGGGCAAGGCACCCTGGCACTCAGTGCCTTTCAACGGCGCTGACGTCATAGCGCTGCTTGCGTCATTGAAAGGCGCTTATTGGTAGGACAGTATGACTTGCCCTGCCATTCAGTGCCTTTTAACTATGCAAGTGGCGCGACGACGCTTGCGTCGCTTAGCCCCAGCAGACCTGCTCAGAAGAGAGCAGGCCTGCATTGCAAGAGGACAGCGCAGGAACAGGTTTAGGTGAGTACGTATGTAAAGTTTTGTTTTTTTTCTGTTAAAAAGTGTGAGGGGCTATATGTGGAGCACTATCTACAGGGAGGGGCTATACGTGGAGCACTATCTACAAGGGGGGCTATATATGGGGGCTATATGTGGTGCACTATCTACAGGGCTATATGTGGAACAGTATGTACAGGGGGGTTATATGTGGGGACTATATGTAGAGCACTATCTACAGGGTGGGGTATATGTGAGGCTATATGTGGAGCACTATCTACAGGGGGGTTATATGTGGGGGCTACATGTAGAGCACAATCTACAGGGGGTCAGCTATATGTGGGGCACTATCTACAGGGGGGCTATATGTGGGGCACTATCCACAGGGGATACTATCTATAGGAGGATCTATGTAGGGCACTATCTATGTGGGGCACTGTCTGCAAGGGGCACTACCTACAGGGGCTCTATGAGGGGCAGTATCTACAGGAGGCTCTATATGGAGTACTATGTATGTGGGCCACTGTCTACAGGGGGCTCTATGTGCGGCACTGTCTACAGGGGACTATACGTGGGGCACTGTCTACAGGGGGCTCTCTGAGGGGCACTATCTACAGGGGGCACTGTGTGTGTGGGAGGGGGACACAGTGTATGGTGCTATTATAATCAGGGACACAGTATATGGTGCTATTATAATCAGGGACACAGTGTATGGTGCTATTATAATCAAGGACACAGTGTATGGTGCTATTATAATTAGAGGTGCAGTGTATGGAACTATTATATTTAGGGGTGTAGTGTGTGGCTCCATGAGAATTTTATCTTCGTTTATAGGTGCAGAAATGTTTGAAAAGTGAGAAGCTGAAGACATCTGAGCGGCAAACTGCAGAAATAGTCTGTGGCCGGGAGAAGTCATCATAGAGGTCTGGACCGGATGGAGAAGAAAAGAGAAAAAGAGCAACTAGAATCTGAGAAATCATCACCTGTGAGTCACTTAATGTAAATGTTTATTCTGCCTCTAATCAGTACTGTAGTCACTGTATGATCTGCAGCAAGATAATGGGTGGTTTGAATTATTTTTTTTGTGAGGCTGCTAGTGATGTAGAACAGCCAGGGGCATGTCAATCAAGATCTGGGGGGGGGGGGCGCCATTTAAATTTTCGCCTGAGGCAGCAGAAAAGCTAGAATCGGCCCTGGGTGACATCACATTTTACCGAAGCATGTACCTTCATATAACCAAAATTAAGCAAATTAATTTGCTGTAACAATCCCATCAATTACTATGGGGCAAATATATACCAAAAGAGTGTCATTTTGGCATATATTTGGCAGATTTACATCTGGATACTTTAATTCCAAATATATACTGATGCCTTGAGAAAGCTAAACATATTAATAATAATTTCATATGTTTGCATCTTGTTCTTTGCAGTGAATGTTTTACAAATAAAGACATGTATACCCTATCTGTTTGGCAGAAATGTAATTTCTAGAGTGCCTAACATTTCTTCTGTAACAGACTATAAAACCACTTAGCATTATTCTTGAGAGGATTTGCACTAGAGGAGTAAACATTTACAAATGGAGTTTTAACTGTTGCTTTTCTGACCCAGGAAGATAAATGACCCTTTTAGTGACATAAAATATCTAAGTCCATCAAAATTATTTTGACATGTAATTTAGACGTCAATTAGATTAGATCTGTTGGGGGCTTGATCTGTGGTAACTATGGAACCATTGAATCAACTACAGTTTGTTAATTCCATTGGAAATCTACGAGTATTGGTCCCAAATTATAGTCACCACTAGTGTCATTTTTTTTATATGCCTAAGGATAGGTTTATGCAGTTCATAAGGCCTAATGGTCTCTATATTTAATATGTTCTCTGTTTAAAAATCTCTGTCAAAGCAGAGGGAATTTACAACATAAAATATCCCGGATCGTGACTCAAAAACTTTAGCTCAAAAGCTGATCTGCACATCTCATCCCTAGACTATTTAGAGCTCCTTATATTAATTAACTCTATAAGCACCACAAATTCAATCACGGCTGATTTATTGTAAAAATAAGTAAATTGGTTTGCAACATGTCTTCCATGAAGTTTCATAAGAGTGTACTCAAACGTCATGGTTCAGACTTAGTTCAGACTAAGGGTCCTCTTACACAGCCCGATGTGGGCCATGTAAACGAGCTCCGATCAACAAGACAGCTCACTATGTATGGCGACGAATGCTCGGCACTACGATTGCTTGTCCCCATACATTTCTATCATGTCGGCAGCACGTCTCCCTGTTTACCCAGGGAGATGTTCTGCCGACAACGATAATATTTTAGGCTGCATAAACGATACAAGCAGCCAATGAACGAACGTTTACACAGGGCAATGATCGTGAAAGAGTGTTCTGTGAACACTCATTTGCCCGATAATTGGCCCGTGTAAACGAGCCTTAAAGGGAATGTGTCGCTAGAAATTATTATTTCTTTTTTTAGTTAAACAGTTAGTGTATACACGATTAGACATTGTTCTAATTTTTTTAATTTTTTCACAAGTCAGGAAATATTATAAATTAGATTCTAATTTATAACATTTCCCTGTGCTGGTCACTAGAGGGAGCAATTCCCAAAATTGCAGCATTGGCATGTGGTAAAGCAACCACATTGCTTTATGCTGCAAAATTTGAGAAGACACACTCGCTCTAGCGTCCTCAAACAATCCACCCTCCTTTATCCTGGCTAGTGCCAGGAGAAAGGAGGGGATTGAATGTTCAAACCTCCTACACTGTGTGCCGCCATTTTTTGAGCAAATACACAGTGTAGTAGTCTTACATACAGTGGTTATAACACAAAACATACACAAACATGACTTACCTGCTCTTGCAACCGCCTCTCCCTCCGGTCCGTCTGCTCCCTCCGCTTTCTTCTGAACACATGCCCGGAAGCCGCGACCGGAAGTAGTCATCTTACTGTCCGGCCACGGCTTCCGGTCCACAAGACAATGGCGCCGGATGTCGCTCGGCCGAAGACCTTCCATTTGGACTGTGTGGGAGCAGCGCATGCGCCGCTCCCACACAGACCCCATACGCTATAGTGAATGGAACGGCTCCCGTTCGCATTCTCTATGGGGATGTGTGTGCCGTATTCCATCACTGTATGTGTCGAAAATCGACACACACAGAGATGGAAAAAAAAGCCCCCATAGAGAAGTAAAAGAATGAAAAACGTAAAAAGTAAAACACAACACAAATAAATAAAATGTATTTAAATATCAAACTAAAACCAATATTATATTTTTTTTTAAAAATTTGTGACACATTGCCTTTAAATATCCATGAACACAAGCAGATATTGGTATTAGCAATCTATGATACAATCGCTCTAAGGCTTCATGCACACGACCGTAGTGGTGTGCACGAGCCGTGATTTGCGGCACGGACGGCCGCGGAGTGTCACCCGCGGCCACCTGCAAATCACGGGCCGTGCACATTGCCATGTGCATTCATTTCAACGAGCCTGGACCGCAAAATGCGGCCGTAGTAAGACATGTCCTATCTTTTTGCGGTCCAGGCTCCCGAGCAAAGCACGGACCGTGGAAACCACGTTCGTGTGCATGGGCCCATTGAAATGAATGGGGCCGCAATTCACCCACAGATTTGCAGATGAATTGCGGCTGCATAAATACCTTCTTGTGCATGGGGCCTTAGTGATTAAATATCGATTACAGACAAGTATTTACGCTCAACTTTAAAATTCGCGAAAAAAATGTTTGGTTGCCTATTTAAAATGTACAACTAACCAATAAGGGGCATGGAGAATCTGAGTTATGAGGAAAGATTAAAAAAATTAAACCTCTTTAGCCTTGAAAAGAGACGACTAATGTGGGACACGATTAACTGGTATAAATATATGAATCGAACATACAAGAAATATAGTGAAAACCTGTTCCATTTAAAACCCCCTCAAAAGACAAGTGGGGCACTCCCTCCTTCTGGAGAAAAAAAAGATTCAATCTCCAGAGGCGACGTAACGGCCACGATCACAGACTGCCGCCGTCCTTCACCTTCCGGCGACTGCAGACCTCTGGCTTCTTGCCAGCCTCTCCCTCCTCGCAGAGGCCAGCACATGCGGCCGCCCAGCTCTAAAGTGTCCTCTAGGGCGTGTGCGCTCGTTTCCAGCCTTAAATGGCCAGCGTGTGCACATGCAAAGAGTTACCAAATTATCCCCATATCATCCTGGACTATAAAAAGAGCTCTGTCCTTCCACTCCTCGTCTGAGCATTGTTGTTGTCTACCCATGTTCGTATTGCAAATGGTCCCGTAGTTGTTTCTTGTTCCCAGAGTTCTCCTATCCTGCTTCCCGTATCCTGTATCCTGTTGCTGTGTTTGTTACTGAGCCTAAGCCTAGTTGGAGTAGAGTGTGTCTCATCTGCCACATCTGGTGTCATATGCCTCGTCTGGTATCATCTGCCACATCTGGTATCATCTGCCACGTCTGGTATCATCTGCCACATCTGGTATCATCTGCCACGTCTAGGTGTCATCTGCCACATCTGGTGCCATCTGCCATATCATCAGTGCCAAAGCGTCTGCTACATTTCGTGTCTGTCTGGACCTTACAGACATTGTGCTAATAGACTTTTCTATAGACTTTTATTTGGCCAGCTGCCATTCCGCTATGGCGGAGCAGCCTAGTGGGTCCACATACCCCAGGACTGTGACTTTACTGGGAATCTGTGGAATAGTCTACTGCAGGAGCTGGTCACAGCAGCAACAGTAGATGGCTTTAAAAAAGGCATAGATAATTTCCCAGAACGAAAAAATATCAGCTCCTATCTCAATGTGAAGAATTTTTGTTTCATCCCTTCCCTTTTTCCCATCCTTTGGTTGAACTTGATGGACAGATGTCTTTTTTCAACCATACTAACTATGTAAAGGCCCTTTTACACTCGGCGATTATCGTGCAGACGAGCGTTCATATAACGCTCTTTGCCGATAATTGCCCTGTGGTAAAAAGGACAGCGATCAGCAGATGAATGAGCAAACGCTTGATCATCTGCTGATCGTATAGTTTTAAAAAAGTGAATTACTATCGTTGTCGGCGTCTGACGCGTTGCCAACATGATGACAATGTAGGGGGACGAGCGATCGGAGTAACAACCGCTTGTCCCCATCCATAGCTCCGTGTGACAGGAGCAATCGAGCGCCGATCAACGATGTCTCGTTGATCGGCGTTCGCAGCACCAGCTGATTGTCGGCCGGTGTAAAAGGCCCTTAACTATGTATTAACCAAATGATTCATGGTTACATACCACAATGCCAAAATAACCTACGATTCTTTTTATGTTCACATAAACTATTATTCGAATGATCAAACCGTGTGTAATCGCTCGTTGTTCAGTCGTCACACCTATTCACATTAAGAGATTATTGTGAACAATAGTTTGTTAGCATTGGAATCTGACAGATTATCTGTTCGCGTAAATGGACCTTAAGGTGACTGTTTCACAATTAAACTGTATGGATTTCGTAAGTACTGAGCTTTATTTATTTGCTTGAGGTTGGAAGTGAGGAAGCTGATCCGTTTGAGAATACCATCTGAACCACCTGAGAAGTTAATATTACAGGTACTGTATATAACCCCTCTATACTATGTGGGTATATACCTGTGAAGTATAGAAATGCGGCTTATGAAATTATATAAGGGTATAATAAATTAAATATGGTGCTCGAAACCTTGTGGCGCTAGAAACTTTAGTCATGGAAAGGTAGAGATTCATGTATAATAAAGCTATCTATCTGGGTAAATTTCATGAATTATTTCTTTAGAAATTGACATTAAGAAATTCATCTTGAGAAGCAAAGGATGCCAAAAAAATCTTTTGTTTAAAATATATTGGAGGATATACAAAGGAAGAACAGTAAAAATAGAGTGATTTGTCAGGTCTTAGTTCTTTTTATGTTTGTAGATTTTATTCTATTTTATTAAACAAGTTGTGACATGAATATTCACAAAATATATTTTAGGCTTGGGTTAGATTTTGTTTCTCATGACAGCAACTGTGGCATAACAGTCCGTCAATAGGAGTACACTGAGCAGAGCAATTTATGTGACACAGATATTTTCTAGACAAACTGCACAAGATTTTTTTTGTGAATTAAAAGTTTTATACATTTTGTGGGGGTATGTACATGCAATTTTCATACAATGGTCACCAAAATATTTCTGTGGTTGAAAGAAAACTTTGGAGGCAAAAAAGTTTAGCAACTAAAATCATGCACAAGACATGTGATCTTTTCCAAGAGAGAGTTGTTGTGTCGCATGACTCATACAAAGAATAGTAAAAAAAAAAACAAGTCACTGTGTACCTCTAGCTTTATGTGGGCAGTTTGTTTAAAAAAAAAGTTTATCTTAATTTGGCTATGTGAATGAGCCCTTGGTAATGGTATAAAATGATGATGGACTTCGTATGTCATTCATGTAATGTGTTTGCTTTATTGAGAGTGTACATAAGACTGTGTGGAAGTGCAGTAAAGAAAATAACCGAAATCTTACAAGATGTCAGTCTATTGCAGATAGCACATGTAAAGAACTAGTGGTCTAAGCCTCCAGACTCAGCATTTCTCACTGTAGGAACATGCTAGGAAATACTTAAAGGGGATGTTTTCTGTAATCAACACTTTTCCATATGCCTTTTTAGAATTTCCCCGCTCGGGACCCCTCTATTAGCCAGGACAGAGAGTCGCTAACAAAGGGAATGTCTCTATCTTGCAGAACTAGCAAGTCCATGAATTACATGGTCGGCTGCACATTGGTGTGAAAGGCTGGCATGCAGAACTACACGCATGGCAATATCCCCTCAGCAATAACAGCTGATCGCCCGGAGCCCTACTATTCTGCTGATCGCTAGGCTGGCTTTAATTTAAAAAGGGGTTTTTCTTTGTAATACAACGCCTTCAATTATTAACCCCTTCCCGCCACATTACATAATAGTAAGTCGTGGTAAATGAGTCGTCACTCTCGAACTGACGTACTATTCACTCATGGTGCTATTGCAGGAACAGGAGCTGTGCCCGCACAATGACTCACAAGTGCGGGCTGTAACTTACAGCCAACATCCCGCTGCAACGTCCGGAATCAGAGATAACTCAGATTCCAACTGGTTAACCCGTTAGATCTTGCATCAATCCGACCTCGGCATCATTGGAATTAAACAGAAGGAGGGGGCTTCCTCTGTCACCCCATTGGTGCGCCTGCAACGTGATCTCGTGGTGCCGATGGGTTGTCATGGGAGCCAGGAACCCCTGCATCCGTATTTGCCTATTAGGCCCTGCATAATAACCCGGCCCGCAAAAAACAACCCATGGCTACATCAGCGAAAAATAAAAAAAGTTATGGCGTCCTGAGCCCGCATCCTTAAGCCCATCCTGCCCCAGCCAGTTTTAGTTTTTTTATTTTCAGTATTTCATCCCTGCATTCGAACAGACATAACTTTTTTATTTTTCTGTCAATATAGCCATATGAGGGCTTGTTTTTTGCAGAACGAGTTGCATTTTTTTTATGGAACTATTTAATATACCACATAATGCACTGAAAATATAAAAATATTTTTTTTTAGGGTGGAATGAAAAAAAAAAAAGAAGCAATTCCTCCATTGTTTTTGGGTTTTGATTTTACGGTATTCACCACGTGGTAAAATTGACTGCTGTATTCTGAGCATCACTACAATTACGGGGATATGTATAGTTTTTTCGTGTTTTGACACTTTTGCAATGTTAGCTTAGCAATATAGTTTTTATTGGTACATTTTTGGGGTAAATACGACTTTATGATCACTTTTTATTCCATTTTAATAAATTTTTTTAAGGCAAGGTGACTAAAAATCACAAATTCCGTCTTTCTTTTTCTTACAGCGTTCAACATGCAGAAAATATATTGCTATATTTTAATTGTTTGAATCGTTACAGATGCAGCAATACTAATAATGTTTATTTTTTTATTGTTTAAATTATTTAACGGAAAAAAAAAAAAAAATCGAAAAGTTTTTTACATTTGAATGTTATTTTATGTTTTTCTTAAAACTTTATTAAAACTCTTTTTACATTTTAGATTACTTTTACACTAGGGGACTTGAACATGTGATCGGATGATCACTTGTACAATACACTGCAATACTTATGTATTGCAGTGTATTGTGCTCTAAGCCCTACCAGAAACCTTAATAGGAGGTTAAATATTACAGACCTGGCAGACCTTCATTAGGCCCCCGGCAGCCATAACCATCTATCAGCACCCTGCGATCGTGTCACAGGGAAGGGGCGCTATGGGACGACAAAGGGGAGCTATTGACCACGGCATCTAAGTGGTTAAATGACCAGGGTCTGAGTTAGCTTCGATTCCAGCCGTTAGAGCAGGGTGTCAGCTGGCACCTGCTGCGTATTGAGCCCCATACATCTGCCTCCCGACTATAACGTACATGTATGTCAAATGTTAGGAAGGGGTTAAAGGGGTTCTCCACTTTGGTTAATCACTACTTGTTAGGTCCCTTGAGAATAAGCAGATCACAGAGTCTTTCCCTGCTGAGAACCTCAGCGATCAGCTTTAATCTGTGAGGAAACCTGGCAGTAAGGGTATGTTCACACGGCCTATTTACGGACGTAATTCGGGCGTTTTTGCCCCGAATTACGTCTGAAAATAGCGCCTCAATAGCGCTGACAAACATCTGCCCATTGAAAGCAATGGGCAGACGTTTGTGTGTTCACACGAGGCGTATATTTACGCGCCGCTGTCAAATGACGGCGCGTAAATAGACGCCCGCGTCAAAGAAGTGACCAGTCACTTCTTTGGCCGTAATTGAAGCCGTTATTCATTGACTCCAATGAATAGCAGTGCTAATTACGGCCGTAATGGACGCGGCGTTCAAGCGCCTGCACATGCCGGTACGGCTGAAATTACGGGGATGTTTTCAGGCTGAAACATCCCCGTAATTTCAGCCGTAACGGACGCCCTCGTGTGAACATACCCTAAGTGTTAAAATTTCCCTGCAGCGTCACCACAGGGGAAATGAAGCATTTCACAGTGCCCATTAAAATCAATGGGCTGTCTGTGTAATAAAAGCGTGGTCAGGTCCTCCAGAACGAGAGAAGTTCTTTGTAACTGTTCTCCACTTTAGCCAGGGGATGAGGATCTTGAACAGGGGACACCCCCCCCCCCCCCCCCCTCTAATAACTCAGAATTCCATAAGAGAATATATATATAAAAATTGTTTTTTAAACAGGACAAACTCTTTAAGGGGTTAAAACATACTGTATATTAGACAATTGTATAAAAAACTATTTTAATATACATTTTTATAACCAAAATACCTCCCTTTACAAAAGGGTAAGAGAAATCCATGTAATACAGCAAGGGAGCCATAGGCGTTTTTAGCTGAGTCAGAGTTGTGCACATACTCTCTACAAATCGATTTGCTCCCATTTCTAAAATGTGTGAGTACTCAATGAAGCAATTTGGGTAATTTATAAATATTAGGATATATTTTTATATAATATATAATGAATATATACTTCAAAGAAGCTCCAAGCTACGGCAGTTCATTATCCTAGGTTAACAAAATATATATATTTTTGACACACACGTTGTACAGGAATAAAGCTGATACTAAGCTGTAAAAACACAGTAGGGAAGCAACTCAAGTATAGGACCACAAATGTTCTCTTAGGCCCCATGCACACGACCGTGTTTTTGCGTCCGCAATTCCCCCGCAAATCCACGGGAGAATTGCGGACCCATTCATTTCTATGGGCCCATACACACTATCCGTGTTTTCACGGGTCTCCGCATGTCCGCAAATCCGTGCCGCAGAAACTCAGGACATGTCTTATTACGGGACGCAAATTCGATGCGGACATGCCAATAGAAGTCAATGGGCCCGTGGAAATTGCGGATACACCTCCGTGTGTCATCCGCAGTTTGCGGATTTGCGGAAATGTTGCTAGGCGACGACCGGGAATGAGTTCTGTCGTCATCCTGTTTTACCTAGGCTTTTTTTTTTTCATCCGCATTTTGCGGATTACATACGGATGAACTGCGGATTACATACGGATGAACTGCGGATGACATTTCACGGAACACAGTCCTGGAATTTGCGGACCAGAAAAACACTACTGTCGTGTGCATGAGGCCTTAGTATAAAAAAATATTATCTTGATGTTTAATTGTTTCAGAAATAAGGGGTTAATATAAGTTTCCTAGTAATATATAGTACATAAGGGTATTAAACATAAGTCTTATGTTCACCGTAATAGATCAATAACAGGAAATGAGGATTTGGGATTGGAAGCACAGTTATTGATCTAAAATCATATGTTTAATAAATGTAAGACTGGAAAGTTAAGAGAGGTGAAGCCGCAAATATAGGTAAGGGGGTAAAACAGCACGCTCCGTACCATAGAAATCATTAACTTTCTGAAATACGTTTGATGATTAGCATTGTGTGACTTAGCTTAATCATTCCGAGACCTAATGTATTTATGGTAATCTAACTACAGTGGACTTATGGAATATTTGCACAGTATGGCACCAATAGCGTGTCATGGATTTTAACCAGCTGCAGGAAATACACTATCATTCTTGCTCTTTTAGCTATGTATACTCAAACTCATTTAAAATTAGTTTGTATTAAAAATAATTTTAACTTTTTGAGATACAGCTGCTCTGTATCCTA
Source organism: Rhinoderma darwinii (assembly GCF_050947455.1). Classification (NCBI taxonomy): domain Eukaryota; kingdom Metazoa; phylum Chordata; class Amphibia; order Anura; family Rhinodermatidae; genus Rhinoderma; species Rhinoderma darwinii. The sequence goes on along the minus strand of NC_134691.1, from coordinate 151,234,379 downwards.
TATTCACAGCAGCTGTATCGTTCTCTGAATCCTACTCTTGTCAGGTCCGCGGGACTGACGGGTTCAGTGAAAGTGGGTCCTGCGACTCTCTGACACGCAGGATCCATCTGTTATCCATCACATCTAAATTGATAACTTAGATGTAATAGATTACAGCAGGACATGCTGACACTGAGCCCGTCAGTCCGCGGACCTGACGGATTCAGGTCTTAGCGAACGATACAGCTGCACTGTATACAGGATACAGAGCAGCTGTGACTCAAAAAATAATGATTTTTAATAAAAACTAATTTGAAAGTTGCACCAAACACACTGACTAACATATTTATTTTAAAAAAACAAAAAGAACACTTTCAAAGTTGTACATACAGCCAGGACTCATAAAGAAAGCCTGTGAGTCCTTCTCCCCCACCCCAACACACACATACACACACACAAACTCATACAGGAGAAGCTGTCACTATACAGTGTGTGGGTGGAGGTAGCGGGACTCAAAAGCTTTCTCTAGGAGTCCTGGCAGTATAAACAGCTTTTTACATAAAAATACTGAATCAAATCACAGAAAACTACAAATCACGAGCACCGCATCTCCCCATCTATCCTATGCTTGCCACAGATAGGGTAGTCTGGGAGACCTGACAGATCAGCTTTAATACACTATAGCATAAAACAAAGATTATGTTTTAATGGCTTTTTTCTTACCACTCAAGTTTTTCTGATTATAAAGAAAGAAGGATCCAGTTCTACGCTCAGAACTCAGAGTGCCCCATAGCATTGCTTGAATGACTCCCTTCACTCCTACGCACACACACAGTGGTTACAGATGACTGAGTATTGACCTAATGCTAACACTTTCATCAAACTTTTGATACATCATAGAGACATATCAAAAGTTTGGATAGGTGGGAGTCCGGTGGGAGTCAAGGTGCGGAGATCCCCACCATTGCTGAAATGAAGGTGCAGACGCGTTCAGCTGAGCACTTTGCTCTTTCGGCTGTGATCAGCGCTCATAGTCAGGCTAAAGACGGCTTACATAGAAAACCTATGAGAGCCGTCTTCAGGCTGATGAAACCGTACCTTGTTATGTCTTTGGACAAATATCAGAGGCTAACAATGTAACCATGTGCAGTGACCACTTTCAATGACTTTGTAGCATTCAAACATTAGCACCTTACGGATAGGATAACCACCAAAAGTTCTGTGCAAACAGACGAGGTCTCATCAATAAAATCTCCAAACGACATCCACATAAAAGTAATGCAAAGTACACCAGAGTATATTCAATGCTTTATTTATTTTATATATCTTAAGTACAAGTATGATTGCATATGTATCATAATACTTTCACTTAGGGATCACTTCCAATTTTGAATAGAATTTAGGAAAATGTCATGAGCAATCCGCTGGTTGGTTATATGTGCAATTGGAAGTAAAGCAAATCTTTAAATATTCTCTTCTTTACTGATTCTCCAACTTGCACATTTGTTTAGTGCAGGTTATAAAAACGGTTGGTCACTATGAGCACCAAAGTGGTTATTGTGACTATTACAATGTTGTTGTCACGATCTGTGGGTATGTGGACCCACTGGCCGTAGCGGTATAGCAGCTGGCCCAACAGGGTACAAAGTCAATGTCTATTGTTCGGATAAATGTACCTGTGGCAATTCAGACAATAGCAATGGTTTAGGCTCGTATGGAACTCTGACAGCAGGCAGACAACAGGTGCGGAGAAACACAGCGGGTGTATAGCACAGGAACACGGTAGCACGGGACACAGGATACAGGTAGCAGGAATGGGAACACTGGAACTGGAAAACACTCAAGGAACCATTTGCAAGACAGACACGGGTAGATACAAACACGCTCAGGCAATGCAGGGAGGGGCAGAGCCCTTCTTATAGACCAGGGTGATCTGGGAGCAATCAGCTCAATCTCACACATGTGTGCGCTCTGGCTCCTTAAAGGTAATGTGTCGCTAGATTTTATTTTTTTTTTATAGTTAAACAGTTAGTGTATAAGTGATTAAACATTGTCCTAATTTTTTCACGAGTCAGGAAATATTATAAATTAGATTCTAATTTATAACATTTCCCAGTGCTGGTCACTAGATGGAGCAATTCCCAAAATTGCAGCATTGGCATGTGGTAAAGCAACCACATTGCTTTATGCTGTAAAATTTGAGAAAACTCACTCGCTCTAGTGAGCTCACAGAATCCCCCCTCCTTTATCCTGGCTAGTGCCAGGAGAAAGGAGGGGATTGAACGGTCAAACCTCCTACACTGTGTGTCGCCATTTTTTGAGCGAACACACAGTGTAGTAGGTTTACATGCAGTAGTAAACACACAGTAAAACACGTATATACACTGCCCTACCTGCTCCTGCCGCCGTCGCTCACTCCGGTCCGTCCGCTCCGTCTGCTCCCTCCGCTCCAAGTGCACAAGTCCGGAAACCGCGACCGGAAGTAGTAATCTTACTGTCCGGCCGCGGCTTCCGGTCCAGAAGAAAATGGCGCCGGACGTCGCTCGGCCGAAGACCTTCAATTTGGACTGTGTGGGAGCGGCGCATGCGCCGTTCCCACACAGACGGCGTACAGCATAGTGGATGGAACGGGCCCCGTTCGCATTCACTATGGGACTGTATGTGCCGTATTCCATGTCTGTATGTGTCGTTAATCGACACATACAGAGATGGAAAAAAAATGGCAGCCTCCATGGACAAGAAAAAGGGAAAAAATTAAAAAAATGAAAAACACAAACACACAAATAAATAAAAAATGTTTGAATAAAACATTAAAAGCAAATTGATATAAAAAAAATTTTTTTCGCGACACTCGTTCTTTAAGGCTGGACTAATCTCGCGAGCGCACCCTAGTGGTCACTGCAGAACAGGACGGCCGCATGTGCAGAAATCTCTGGAGAGAAGGGCGTCGACAGGATGGGAGGAGTTCGTGGTCAGCAACCACGGACGTTACAGTTGAAGAGCCAAAATACAATTGGCTTAAGTAACCAACATTAATGACAAAGGTAAAATGACTTTAAATATTGAATATTAAGGTTCTATAACATCTAGTACCCATATTTAAAAGAAATATTAGCCAAAGCTATTTGAACAGAATGTTTTTTTATGCAGATATGGTATGTTCACACGCTTAATAAAAAACGGCTGAAAATACGTAGCTGTTTTCAACGGGAAACAGCTCCTGATTTTCAGCTGTTTTTGAAGCAACTCACGTTTTTTGCGGTGTTTTTTTTTAAGCAACTCGCGTTTTTTGCAGCGTTTTTCACGGCCGTTTTTGGAGCTGTTTTTCTATTGAGTCAATGAAAAATGGCTCCAAAAATGGCTCAAGAAGTGACATACACTTCTTTTTACGAGGCTTTTTTTACGCCGTTGTTTTTAAAAATGTCGGCGTAAAAAAAGACTTGTCGGAACAGTATTTCCCATTGAAATCAATAGGCAGATGTTTGGAGGCATTCGGCTTTCGATTTTCCAGTCTTTTTTCGGGCCGTTTACAGCCCGAAAAACGGCCAAAAATAGGCCGTGTCAAATGAAGCTCCAATTTACGCTCCTCACTCAATATTAGGAAATAGCTTTTATAGTTTTTTAGTTCCATTAATCAGATTAGTATATCTACCAATGTCTAATCCATAGTTATCCAGCTGCCATACTTCATGATACAGTACTTCTGTTGCTATTTGAAATCTTCAAGGGACACTCCAGGAAAAACTGATACACTGTGTTAGGGCCTGGATGTCGAAAGAGGGACGCGTCACCAAGACAACGGCCGGGTAAGTATGCATTTCTTTTACTTTTACTGCAGAAAGGGCTGTCCCTTCTCTCTATCCTGCACTGATAGAGAGAAGGGGCTGCCGATTAGTGCAGTGCAATTTTGCAGCGAAAACGTGCCCGTAAATATGGGTGGAATACTGGTGGCACCGGACCCGTATTTACGGGCACGGGTCCGTAAATACTGGTGCAATACGGGTCAAACACGTGTGACCAAGGACCCATATTTACGCCAGTATTTACGGGAGTAAAAAAATACGTTCGTGTGCATGAGGCCTTAGGCCTGGTGAAGCGTCTGAGGTGGTGGTGCATGACTCAGACCTTCAAAGAACACAAAAGAAAGAGGTCATGCACCCTTCCTACCGGCCTGCACTAGGTATAACACAATGTATCAGTTTTTCCTGGAGTGTTTCTGTAATGATTTTATTGGAATAAACAATCTGTCATTAGAAACGTGCACCCAGTTGAACTGGATAAAACTGGAGACACCCCAATGTATTCTCTTCACAAAGTATTCTAGACTGTCACGGCTGTAGGATATGTGGACCCACTAGGCCGCTTCGGCGTAGCCGAGAAGCAGCTGGCCAAACAACAGTCAATAACAGTCTCTCGGATATGAGTACCTGGGTAGATGATCAGGCAGATACTCGAAGTAGCAGACACATGGTGAAGCAGGCACAGGTGATGCTTGGCATAGCAGATGACACTGCATGTGGCAGATGGCACCAGACATGGCAGATGGCACCAGACGTGACAGATGAGGCACACACGACTCCAATAGGCGTAGGCTCAGGAACAAACACAGCAACAGGATATGGGAAGCAGTATACGGGACTACTGGGAGCAGGATACATCTAAGGGACCATTTGCATAGACAAACACAGGAATACAAACAATGCTCAGGCAAGGAGAGGAAGGGCGGAGCCTTTTTAAAAGTCCAGGGTGTAACGGGGTTGGCTGGGGAACTTTAGACAGTTGTGACAACTGTGTCTTGTATGACCTGATTTTATACCCATTGTTTATGGCCAACCTCCGTGTAAGGCCATCCCCACACACACTTTTTTTTAGCGGGTTTTAAACATATGTAAAAACACATCATTCATTTTTAATGGTGTTTTTTACGTGTTTTTGGAGGCTTTTTTATTGTCTCATTTTATATGGACATTTTTTCCAGGGTTTTTGTAGTCCTTATAGAGAAGCCTATGATTTAAAAAAACGCCAGAAAAAATGCCATACCTAGAACACTCTGCATTTTAAAAACACCACTTACCTAAAAAATAATACAAAAATGCCACAAACCAAAACGCTGTATTTGTAAATGCTAAAAAAAACTCCGCATTTCATCACAGGACCTACAGGTAGTGCTAGACTCTTCATTTGCTGTCTAGAAAGAACATCAGGGCAAGACTAAAGTTTTCCCATGAACACCTTGGCAAACACCAGGACTTCTGGAACAATATGAACTCTAAATATGAGCCAAAGATATTATTTGGCCATAGTACTAGAAAACGTCTGCCAATAAACAAAAACACTAGCATTTCACCAGAATACTGGTGGTGGAAATGTTATAGTTTGGGTCTACAGCTCGTCATTATAGAATCCACTATGTTCTTCATTGTACCAGAGGGCGCTGAATAAAAGGAAATGGATAGTTCACGAATCGCCAAAGTCAAAGCCCAGATCTTAATCCCGTTGAGATGTGTTGAGGGTGTTTGAAACAACCTGTGCATGCAAGAACCCACGGCCCCAAACAACACACAGCTTAAAAAATTATCCATGGCGGAGGAGAAGAAATTTCTCCCAGTTAATGGCAGTGACTGGTAGGGAATGTCCACACGTAACGTAAACACTGCGGAATGTCTGACTGGATTTTCTGTGCAGAAATTTTGCTGCATTTTCAGAAGAAAAATTGAGAGTCCACACCACAGGTCAATGTCTGCACTTCTTTTGTGCACAGCATATCTATTTGGAAATTCTTCAGTTTACGCTACATGTGGACATATCCTTATATAGACAGTAAGGCGGCAGTCACACATGGCATATTTTTTGCCTTGTATTCCCTCAGCGTAAAAATAAGCTGCAAAATACTTTACAATGTAACCCAATGGGAAAAATATTATGCAACAGATTTCTCAATTTCTTGCATTGTGGAATATTTTTCCCATTGGATTTCATTGTAAAGTTTTCTGCAGTCTATTTTTTCACTGCAGAAATCCCAGGCGATAAAACCACATGTGACTGCAACCTTATGGGTATGTGCACACGTAGTGTTTTCAGCCGTTTTTCGGGGAGAAAACGTCCCGAAAAACGTCTGAAAAATCGGCCCCGCGAAAAAGAAGTGCATGTCACTTGTTGAGCCGTTTTTGGAGAAGTTTTTCATTGACTCTATAGAAAAACAGCTCCAAAAACGGCCGTAAAACACGAGTGGCTTAAAAAACGTCTGAAAATCAGGAGCTGTTTTCCCTCTGTAAGCGTGTGCACATACCCTATGAGAAACGCCTGCTGTAGGTTGTTTCTGCCAAAGATGACAATACCAGGTTTTAGATTTAAAGAGGCTCTGTCACCAGAATAAAAATGCTCTATCTCCTACATCAGTTTATCGGCGCTGGAATGTAGTTACTAGCAATGTGTTTTTATTTTAAAAACGATGTTTTTGAACAAAGTTATGGCGTTTAGAACATTTATGCAAATGAGGTCCTTAATGCCCAACTGGGCGTTTTTTAATTTTCAACCAAGTGGGCATATGACAAAGAGGTGTATGACGCTGGCCAATCCGCATCATACACCTCTCTGCCTTACACCCAAGCTAGATTCACTGAGCAGAGTGATCTCGCGAGACCGCGCTGTGACGTCACTTCCGCCCACAGGTCCTTCATCCCTGCGTCTGAAGACAACATCTTTCGTCTCCCTCCAGGCTGCTGCTGCTGCTGCTACTACCGATCCGACAACTAGGACTTCTCATTGGCCTGGAGGGAGACGAAAGATGTTGTCTTCAGACGCAGGGATGAAAGACCTGTGGGCGGAAGTGATGTCACAGCGCGGTCTCGCGAGATCACGCTGCTCAGTGAATCTAGCTTGGGTGTAAGGGCGGGTTCACACGTGGCGGAATTTCACTTAAATTCCGCTGCGGACACTCCGCAGCGTTAATCCGCAGCGGAGCCGTTTGTCCATTGACTTACACTTTAATTTAGCAGTGTTCGTTTAGACGAGGCGTAAAATTCCGCTGCGGAGCATAGGCTGCGGAGCGGAATTTGGTGTCCGCAGCATGCTCTGTCTGTTGCGGACCAGTGGCGGACTCATGGCGGAATTTCTCCATTGACTTCAATGGAGAGTCAAAATTCCGCAATGAAGTCCGCAGATCTTATGTGTGCTGCGGAGCGTATTGGTTTTACTACCATGACATTTCTTCATTCTGGCTGGACCTATGTATTTCTAGGTCTACAGCCAGACTGAGGAAGTCAATGGGGCTCCCGTAATGACGGGAGCGTTGCTAGGAGACGGCTGTAAATAGTCACTGTCCAGGGTGCTGAAAGAGTTAAGCGATCGGCAGTAACTGTTTCTGCACCCGGGACAGTGACTACCGATCTCAATATACATGTATCTGTAAAAAAATATAAGTTCATACTTACCGAGAACTCCCTGCGTCTGTCTCCAGTCCGGCCTCCCAGGATGACGTTTCAGTGTAAGTGACGGCTGCAGCCAATCACAGGCCAAGCACAGGCTGCAGCGGTCACATGGACTGGCGCGTCATCCAGGGAGGTCGGGCTGGATGCCGAAGGAGGGACGCGTCACCAAGACAACGGCCGGTAAGTATGAAATTCTTTTACTTTCACTAGGGAAAGTGCTGTCCCTTCTCTCTATCCTGCACTGATAGGGAGAAGGGAAGCACTTTTCCCGCAGTCCGCAGCAGCTAGTCCGCATCAATTTTCGGCACATTTTGTGCAGATCCGCAGCAGAATCTGCAACGCAGATTCTGTGCGGCATTGATGCGGACAGTTGCGTAGGAAATCCGCCACGTGTGGTCATGCCCTTAGGCAGAGAGGTGTATGATGCGGATTGGCCAGCGTCATACACCTCTTTGTCATACGCCCACTTGGTTGAAAATTAAAAAACGGCCAGTTGGGCATTAAGGACCTCATTTGCATAAATGTTCTAAACGCCATAACTTTGTTAAAAAACATTGTTTTTAAAATAAAAACACATTGCTAGTAACTACATTCCAGCGCCGATAAACTGATGTAGGAGATAGAGCATTTTTATTCTGGTGACAGAGCCTCTTTAAGAGTATACTTACTTTTTTTTACAGAAGAACATTGCAGATCAGTGAATTTTTTGTTTAAACCCGACCTGCCAAAGACATTGTTTGTTTGTTAATTTTTGTTTCATCCTCCCCACCTTCCAAAAGGCCTAACTTTTACATTTTTCCATTGACATAACCGTATAAAGGCATATTTTTTGCGGGATGAGTTGTAGCTATTAATGGCACCATTTAATGTACCATATAATGTGGAGGGGAAATTTTACTTTGAAAAATTATTTTGTGGGTTGGAATAGAAAAAAAAACTAGCTATTCCTTCATTGTTTTTGAAGTTTAGTTTTTACTGCATTCGCCGAGCTGTAAAAATGACATATCAACTTTATTCTGCAGGTCAATACGATGTTTGTGAAACCAAATTTTTTATTTTTTTTTTATCCATTACCACCTTGAGAAAATGAAAATACTTTTACTTAAAAAAATAATTTGTTGTGTGTTGCCATATTCTGAGATTGATATTTTTTTTTATTTTTCCATTAATGAAACTGTGTGAGGGCTTGCTATTTGCGAGGCAAGCTGTAGTTGTAAAAGGTACCATTTTGGGGTACATGCAACATTTTGACCACTTTTTATTCCATTCTTTTTCGGGAGGAAAGGTGATCAAAAGACAGCAATTCTGTAATTTTTTTTTATAGCATTCACCTAGAGGGTTAAACAATGTTATATTGTGATAGTTCACACTTTTACAGACGCAGCAATACCAATTTTTTTTTTTATTGTTTACATTACTTAAAGGGAACCTGTCACCAGCATGAATGAAGATATGACTCTTTTCAAACGAAGATTTGACTCTTTTCAAATGAAGATCTGGCTCTTTTCTGCTCATTAGCATACGGTGTGAGAACACTAAAAACTGAACACTAAGGCTATGTTCACATGGGGTATTTTGCCGAGTTTTTTGACGCGGAAACCGCGTCGCAAAACTCGGCAAAAACGGCCCGAGAACGCCTCCCATTGATTTCAATGGGAAGCGTCGGCATCTTTTTCCCGCGAGCAGTAAAACTGCCTCGCGGGAAAAAGAAGCGACATGCCCTATCTTCGGGCGCTTCCGCCTCTGACCTCCCATTGACTTCAATGGGAGGCAGGAGAAAGCGTATTTCTCTCTGTTTTATGCCCGCGGCGCTCAATGGCCGCGGGCGAAAAACGGCGCGATAATTGCCGCGAAAATCGGCGTGCAGGGAGAGGAATATCTGCCTCAAAGTTCCAAACGGAATTTTGAGGCAGATATTCCTCCCCCAAAATACTCCGTGTGAACATAGCCTAAAGCTACAGAGCCGACTAAGAAGACAATTATAGGTTATATAGATATGATTTTTCACCCACTACCACCAGGTATTGCTGGTTTAATAGGTGAAATGCTGGTGACGGGTTCCCTTTAAAGGGCAAAATTAGAAAACCAGTTTCTTTTTTACTTATCCCTAAAAACTTTGTTTAACAGATTTTTTATAGTACCACTAGGTTAAGGCCCTTTTATACCAGTCAATTATCGGGCAAACAAGCGTTCATAGAACGCTCGTTCCCGATAATTGCCCTGTGTAAACAGGGCAACGATCAGCCGATGAATGAGTAAACGCTCGTTCATCGACTGATTGCATCTTTTTAAATGCAGAAAATATTATCGTTGTCGGCAGCACATCTCCCTGTGTAAACAGTGAGATGTGCTGCCAACATGATATGACGGTATGGGGACGAGCGATCGGAGTAACGAGCTGTATATCGTGGACCGAACATGCTCGTGTGAATCCGGCCTTAGGGTAAGGCCACACGGAGCGTTTATGTTGCGCATTTTAACCGCAGTAAGTCATTTTTCAATGGTGACATTTTTGTTATGGACAGACTGCTGCTATTATATTACAATAGCAGGGAGACGCACCTTGCAGCCTTACCCTAAAAGGACCTTAACTTGTACATGTGATCATTAGATCGCTGGTACAATACGCTGCAATATTTATGTGTTGCAGTATTTTCTGCTTTTAGCGTCCTGCTCTGGCGTGAAATGGGGGCCGATGGTGTAAAAGAGGGGGCTCTTCCTCTGTATAGCACCTTAGATGTCGCGGTCACTATTGACCACACTATTTAAGCAGTTGAGAGGTCGGGATCGGGGTTACACTGCTTCATACTGCCCGCTCCCGACCCTGACGTGCATGTACATAAAATGTCGAGAAGGGGTTATTAAATTATTGCAAACTCAATTTGCTAGTAAGCTTTTTTTGTTTAATAACATCACTTGTATCGTTATATCTTGCTGATCTTGATTTCTATGTAAGTAGATTCAGCCATATACGTACTCACAAGAGCATAGGTTGGTACATAGCCCTCACCATTGTATTGCCATACTCAGTAGCAGAACTTTAATGTGGTATATATTAAAGTGTAAGCACTGTCTGCAAATATTTAGCAATCCTATTCTACATAAGTGTGAAACTACTTTAATACTATTTCTTTGTTTAAATATAGCTGAGAATTGTATCTAAATTAGTATGCATATATTAAACCTTCATTCATATGACTGAATGGTAAGTTATATATTTCGTAATTTTTTATCAAAAATGTTTTCAAGGTGACCTCTATTTTAAACTTGGAATGTAACCTATACTGTGTTTATTACTTGATAGCAGATGGAGCCTACTATATCTCCATGTCAATGATTTTCTATGTGCGCTAATTGTCTGTTTGTCACTTATTACTGTGGCACATACAAATGTGCATCTCCATATGAGTAAGGAGTGTTCTATCTGAACCCAATCCACTCTTAGAATGTTATTGAAGACGATTGTTAACATTCCTAGAACTGGTTTCTCCAAGATGAAGGTCAAAACCAATGTCAGGGTCTGAATAGTTAAACTCAGCTAGCGTTACTACATCTGTTACCAGTGTAAGGGCTTATTCAGACGAACGTGATATACGTCCGTGCAACGCGCGTGATTTTCACGAGCCTCGCACGGACCTATGTTAGTCTATGTGGCCGTGCAGACAGTCCGTGATTTTTACGCAGCGTGAGTCCACTGCGTAAAACTCACAACATGTCCGTTCTTTGTGCGTATTTCGCGCATCACGCACCCATTGAAGTCAATGGCTGCGTGAAAATCATACGCACCACATGGAAGCACTTCCTTGGGACGAGCGTGATTCGCGCAACAGCAGTAAAACTATGAATGTAAACAGAAAAGCACCACGTGCTTTTCTGTTTACAAACATCCAAATGGAGTGTCATAATGATGGCGGCTGAGCGAAAATCACGCAGCCACGCATCATACAGGGCTGACACACGGAGTTGTTAAGTGCCTTTTGTGCACGCAAAACGCAGTGTTTTTTGCGTACGCACACGCTCGTGTAAATCCGGCCTAAGGCTTATCACACGGCTTATTTTCAACCGTTTTTCGGGCCGTAAACGCCCCAAAAAACAGCTGGAAAAACGGAAGCTGAACGCCTCCAAACATCTGCCCATTGATTTCAATGGGAAAAACTGTGTTTCTTTCTGACGGGGCCGTTTTTTATGCAGCCGTTTGAAAAAACGCTGTGTAAAAAAACGCCCCATAAAAAGAAGTGCATGTTACTTCTTGAGCTGTTTTTGGAGCCGTTTTTCACTGGGTCAATAGAAAAACAGCTCCAAAAACGGCCTACAAAAACAAGTCAAAAACCGCTTGATGCTTAAAAAAACGCTGAAAATGAGAAGCTGTTTTCCCTTGAAAACCGCTCCGTATTTTACAGCCGTTTTTTGTTTAGCATGTGAACATACCCTAACTGGCTTGATAAATTATAAAAGGCTGGCCTGGGTGACATCAGAAGGCCGGCCTCCTGGGATGATACTTCTTCCCAGGTGACCGCCGCTGCAGCCAATCACAAGTTGCAGCAGTCTCCTAGGCTAAAACGTCTGGTGCTGTGGTTTTCCGCAGTGGACATTCCGGGCGAAAAACTGCATCACAGTTTGGTGCATTTTTTCGCCCGGAATTCCCAGCGGCGCACAGGATGGATACGCTGCATGCTTTTACGCTGCATGCTTTTACGCTGCGTATCTGTCCTGCATGAACCCGGCCTTAGGGTATGTCAACACGTAGTAGAATTGCTGCAGATTGTCAGGACTTGTGGGCGGAAAATCTGCAGTGTGTTACAGTAGCAGCAAAGTGGATATTTGAACAAATCTCATCCACATGCTGCAGAAATTTTCCGTGAAGAAATTGACCCTAGGTGCAAAATGGTTGCGCATTAGTTGCAGATTTTTTCCTTTGAGTTCAATAAGGAGGTGAAAATCCACAACAAATGCCACATGTTGCGGTTCTTGTTGCAGAATTTCTGCATTTCTACAGAAAAAATTGCAACAATAAAAAACAACAGCCCCATTTCTACTTAAAAAAATACCATATTCACCTCACCTCTAGCTCCCATAGCGATGCGTCCCTGCTCCCCCGTCTGGTCTCTGTGCAGCCGGCCTCCCGGGATCCTGTTATGTTCGATGTGACTGCGGCAGTCTAGCTGCAGCAGGTCGGCTGCACAGAGTCCAGCCAGGGAAGCAGGGATGTGTCACTATGGTTGCCCCAGGAGAGGCGAGTATGGTATTTATTTTTTAATTTATCCCCTCTGCTGTTTCTTCTTCACTCCTTCTTTTACTCCGTAGCTGCAAATCCGGCCAAAAATCTGGTCCAAATCAAACACGATTCATTGCGGACCTTCAGATGGAATTCCCTGTGGAATCTGGGTCTGACTTGTTGCTGATTTGAAAATCTGCAGCATGCTCTATTTTCCATGCGGATTAATATTTAGCTGCACGTTGATGAAATTTTTAAAATCTCATCCACTTGACTGCAATAGCCTTCCACCGTGGATTTTCCACCCGCAAGTCTGGACGGAATATATGCAACAAATCCACTATGTGTACAGATATTAGTGTGGGATTTGGAGTTTTTCTGTCCAATGTCCTTGAGAAGGCCCGGTTCCCACGTAGCGTAAACTCTGCAGGATTTTCGCAATGGAATCTGTGCAGAAATTCTGTAGCACTTACAGTAGCAGTAAAGTGGATGAGATTTAGAAAATCAGCGTAAACATTAAAAAATTGACCTGCGGTGCGGGATTTAATTCTGCAGCATGTCAATTTATGCTGTGTTTTCGTCTATTTTCTGTGCGGATTTTCCCAATTGAATTGGGGATGCAAAACCCGCAACAGAAAGCCACGTGTTGCAAATTTTGCGGCGGAATCGCAGCGATTAGGCCGCAAAAATCGCAACTCCGGAAAAAAAAAAATAAAACTTACCCAGAACTCTCTCCTTCTTCCTGCAGTCTAGCCTCCTGGGATGAAGTTTCATCCCATGTGAACACTGCAGGCAATCACAGGCTGCGTTACATGGCCTGCAACATCATCCCAGGAGTCCGGACTTCATGCAGAGAATAGGGAGGGGGTAAGTATGGACGTTCTTTTTTTTTTTTCTCCCAGCGCTGCATTCTGCAGCGGAAATTCCGTTAGAAGAGCTGCGGGTTCCAAGTCGCATACGCTGCACAGTTTTTACGCAGCGTATCCGACCTGTGGGAGCCCGACTAAAAGTATTTATCTATGGCCAAATTGACTGATTTAGCATATTGGTAGATTTAGTTCACATATGCTGCAATAATCCCATATGACTGGTACTATATCAGGGATATTGGTGTGTTATATAATATGCTTTGTGCTATGGTTTTTGCTATGCTTTGTGTGCTGTGCACAAAATTTTATCTCTTTTCACTGACCTGCTACCCTGCCCTTTGTTACTTTTATGACAATATTTTCTTCAGAATACATTTCCTTTGGCTAGTCTTGTGAACCACTATAGTGTTCTAGGGAACAGGGCATGTGAGAAGCATATGCTGCTTTCCTTGGGACAAACACATACTCTCATTGTATGCTTCTCAAAATATTGCATTTCCTAAAATTAGTTTGCGCTTCAGTATGAAAGCTTCCCCGTTTACAAATAAAGCTTATTATACGGATGATTTAATGATCGGAAGTTAAAGTATCTATTTGAAAACTATAATTTTTTTTAATCAAAATCATTTATAAACCACAGCAAATAATAACTTTTAACTTATTCTTAGGAAAGCCTTTAGGCCATGTTCAGACGTGGCGTAATTTTTCAGCTGCAAATGTTGGTGCAGATTCGGGGCAATTACGCAACGAACCTGCACCAACATTTGCATATTTGACAGGAAATTTAGATGTTGCGGATATCACAGCTGACTTGCCACAGATTTCAGTTTTTGCATTGCAAAGGCTGAAATTTGCAGTAAAATTCTGCTTCTTCTGCGCAACATAATGTGCATGCTGCGGAGGGGAATTTCTGCACCACAGCCTAATTTCCGCACAGTTATTTTCCGCAACGTCTGAACCAAGTTTCCTAAAAATGTATAGAACTAAATGCAAAAAACGGCTGCTGCAGAATTCCACTGCGGACTGTCCGCAGCGGAATTCAACAGCAATTTCACCATGTCTGAATGTGCCCTTAGGGTATGTTCACACGTGGTGGATATGCTGCAGATTATCTGTATGAATTTGAGGGCAGAAAATTAGCATCGTATTACAGCAGCAGCAAACTTAATCAGATTTTCCAAAATCTCCTCCATATGCTGTGGAAAATTTCCTACACGGATATGTTGCAGCATGTCAATTTATGTTGCATATTTTCACTGCTAATTTCACTCCCTTCAATGAGAGGTTAGAAATTCTCCATCAAAATTGTAACAAAATCTTCAGCAGAATCTGCATGTTTAATATGGGAATTTTGCTGCAGAAATGCCGTAAATTTGCGACGAATTCCGCAGGCGCATTAACGGCTGAACTTTCCTTCCCATGTGGACATACTTAAGATTCTGTTCACACAGACATGATGAGTTCCGTTTTTACAGGATGCATAATTCACGTGACTGATCTGATTCACTGATGGTCCGACAGGTTTCCACTTTGTCTACCCAGTAGAATAGCACAAGAAACGAACGTCTTTCCAGCCTGAGGGGGGCAATGGAAACCTGACAAAATAGAGCCATGACACCAGTGTGACCATGGCCTAATAAAGGGATTAAATATTCATTGAGCAAACATAATGATGGAAATTTATGAATGCAATTACGTAAAAAATTTCCACTCTCATCTCCGTCTACCAGCCCACTCCTGCTCTTCACTAAACCAATGACTCTTATCCTAAGTTATTACATTCTCCCTCTCTTGTCTGTAGGATTTCTCCTGTGTTGCACCCATTCTATGGAACTGACCAACCTGGACTATTCCCAGTTTTAAGCGTGCTTTGAAAGCAAAATTTTCCTAAGAGGCCTATGTCACAAAACCAACTGTTGACTACAACCACAGCCCATGGCCCATTCACAACCTGACCTGGTAGCAGATATCTCTACTTCACTCTGCAATATCTTATTGATGAAATATGCCTTTCTCCACTTATCAGACTCCCCCCTCTTAACTGGTTGCTCACTCTAAATGTACTGCTAAATCCGTCTCAAGACAAGATAAACTATGAGGTCATTGAAGGATCAGGATATAGATGCCCATAGAAGTCTATGGAGAGGGGAGGGGAGGAGGCGAGCAGGAACAGAGTAAGAGAAACACAGACGCTGCTGCAGCTACTGGTAAGTGTTCTATCTCTACCCAGTGCTGGATTCTCAGCTACAGGGGTGTAGGTTAAGTACACTTTAAGCAAAATTACAGTTAACACAAAGTACAGAAAGGTTACTAACCACTAGAATAGTAAAACTGTGAATTTGAATAGGCATACATTATTTCAAACCAGACATATAGCTCTGTATACTTGATAACCTTTTAGAGATTGAGTTTTTAAGCTCAATATAAAAATAAATATTTCATATTATCTAAAAATGACAATACTTGAAAAAATAAATCCAAAATGATGACAATAAGACCACCACTACAGGGACATCACACACACACACACACACACACACACACACGCATATATATATATCGCAATAGTTATAGATATATGTTACATAATTATAGCATTACTAAGGTTGTAAAGGATCTGCCAGGCACAGCTTCTTTATCAACGCCCATAGGTAATCAGTCTGCACCTGCTTCTAGGTCTGTGAGACTGACTCCATCTTCCACCACTCAGGATGGCAGGCTTAGTAGTGGGAGAGCCTATCGCAGCCTGGCCAGACGAAGCTAGCTCCCGCCCTCTGTCTATTTATACCTGCCTTTCCTGTTCCTCCTTGCTTGTGAATCTTCTCTGTTGGTTTCCTGGCCCTGCTGCAGCTTCTTGTACTATTTGTCCCTGCTTCGTATTGACCCTGGCTTGTTGACTACTCTCCTGCTCTGCGTTTGGTACCTCGTGCTCTCCTGGTTTGACTCGGCTTGTTCACTGCTCTCCTGCTCTGCGTTTGGCACCTCGCACTCTCCTGGTTTGACTCGGCTCGTTTACTACTCTTGTTGCTCACGGTGTTGCCGTGGGCAACTGCCCCGTTTCCCTTAGGTTCTGTGTTCCCTGTCTGTTTGTCTATCGTTCACTTATTGAGTGTAGGGACCGTCGCCCAGTTGTACCCCGTCGCCTAGGGCGGGTCGTTGCAAGTAGGCAGAGACTGAGTGGCAGGTAGACTAGGGCTCACTTGTCTGTTTCCCTACCCCCATCATTACAAAGGTGCAGTACATGTAGGCAGTATGGTGTAAAATGGCTGAGTTGACTGAGGCTAGTAGATTAGTATATATATATACACCGGAGAAAAATGGAGCATAATAGCCAAAGGTAAAAGTAAATAGCTTTATTAAACATATAAAGACATACATAAAAGGAATTAAAAAGGTACAGAGCTGGACATGAGGACTCTATATAATTTCAATATAACACAGCTTGGAAGACTCTCTAAATAGTACAGTAATAATACACGGTAACGTAGATTTACTGAAGTCACAAGGATGGACTATGGAGGTAGTATAGGTAAGAAGGTGGACTACATGCAATAATATGATGCAATAACGATACAGCTAGTACCTATAAAGGCTACTGTCGTGAGATCAGATTGCGGTAGAAGACCTAGTAACAACACAGAAACCTAAAGAGTATAGAGACCATAAATAGTGGGCCGAAAATAAATGTTCGGTCTAGATTCTGAGTAAGCCATATATCCATATATCCACCCACTCCTAAAGCAACTTACCCATGATGGAAGGTAGCTAGGAGAGTCAAGCTGTTGTGAAGCGAAATGAACCCCAACGCGCGTTTCGCGATGTGCTTCCTCAAGGGGTAAATCTACGTTACCGTGTATTATTACTGTACTATTTAGAGAGTCTTCCAAGCTGTGTTATATTGAAATTATATAGAGTCCTCATGTCCAGCTCTGTACCTTTTTAATTCCTTTTATGTATGTCTTTATATGTTTAATAAAGCTATTTACTTTTACCTTTGGCTATTATGCTCCATTTTTCTCCAGTGTATATAAGTATGTATAGGAGTTGCCTTTTCTCAGTACCTGGGTAGTATGCTATACTCAAGCATCTAGCCCCACATGTGCCGTATGAGCTGTTTTGTATATTCATAGATTAGTATATAGTATAAACACCCATGTGCTAAGTAACACAGATATCAATGGACTGCTACTTAGATAACTAAAGTTTGGTCACACTGAAAGTTAAAGTGCTAAGTGCAGAATTGATGAAATATAAGCAAATCCCCAAAATCAATTAGTCACCAATACTGACCAGTCATGCTTATTTTCCTGGGATGGCATCCCACTCTGATGCGCGTTTCGGCTTGCGCCTTCGACCCCCAGAGCTGAGAGACTCAGTCTCTGTTACTTATTGTGATCATTTAAGGTGTTTAGGTAATGGAATCACATGCAGTGGATATAGGTTGGATTATATAGCTCTGTATACTGTAGTTAGTATCAGAAGTATTTTGTTTTCTATTCAGCTGTCTCTGCTTTACTTTTTATGTACTGATATTTATGTGTTTTTCTAGAACTAAATTTAGAATTCTTCTGGTTTCCTAAATGTATGTGGGAGCGCAGGTGACAGTAACACGATGAAGCTGTTTACACGCAGATTGATGGTTTGAGTCGTTGGGTATCTCTATAGATTTCCATCAGTACAATGATCAAACATATGACAACATATTTATCACAAGTTTAATCATAGTGGCGGCTTTAATGTAAATGATAGATAGAGTATACCAAAATGCTAATATACTAGAGTAATTACAGTCCGTAATTACGGGCCCATGCAGTTCTATTGGTCGCGTTCACCTTTCCGTATCGCTACCAAAGGGTGTCCGGGCCGTAGAACTCTGCCGGGAATTATGGAACATGTCCGTTTTTTGGTGTTTTGCGGGACGTGCTTCGATACTTTGTATGAAAGCACGGCCCGAAAAATGCGGGCGGCCATCAGCAGCCGGCCGTTCCCGCAATGCGGGCCGAGATTGCGGGCACGGCCGTGTGCATGGGGCCTTAAACTGAATTTTTAATTGTTATTTTAACATTCTATAACATTGTATTTTGTTTCTGAGCAAAAAAAATAACCTTATTCTGTATTGTACACTTCTTTTTTCAGTTATGTTGAAATTTCTTGAGTAAAACACTAAAAACCTTTAATTCGGGACTATATAGAAGTTCAATGCTTTGATCATAAAGATTTGTAAAACACTCTGACTAATATCAGTATCTCTGTACTGTCAGACAAGCTTATTTTGAAAGTGGATAATGAATTCCAATTATATATTTATATTCATAGGCAAAAATATAAGTAGATATGGGCAGAAAGGTGAAAGATAACAGGTGTAGAAGGGATGAAAATGCCATCAGACCTTAGCAGCTTAGCAGATAAGGCTAAGAAAGTGATTAACCATTTGCACGCTGCCGGATTTATAGACGTTTTATAACATTTATATTGTTTATAATGTATTGCATAATAGTAGCCTAATATTAACATTTAAGTAGTTATTCCCAACTCAGACATTCATGGCATATCCATAGGATATGCGATAAATGTCTAATAAATGCAGGAAGCTAGGACCCCCACCTATATTGTCGTTGGCTTCCGATTCTAGGGGGGAGGACTAAAGGGAAAGACAGCCACGCATGTGTTCTATGGGAGTTACGGAGACAGACATCAGCGTTGTACAGTATGGACCAGTGTAAGCGATGAAGGGGAAGCAGCGCTCGTCAAAGCACCGCGGCTCCTTCAAAAAGCTTATCGGCAGGGGTGCCGAAAGTTGGACCCCCACTGATCAGATATTCATGGCTTATCCTAAGAATAGGCCACCAATATTGTGTCACCGGACAACTCCTTTAAACTGGCATTACACAGCAGGAAATACATGGCAGTAAATACTGTATTGTATTAACCGAACATTGCATTTACAGGATACTAATAGTACATAGTTTAAAAGTACTGAGGTGGTAAACCTTAGTCCTCATGCACACGACAGTAGCTGTGTGCACGCTCCGTGATTACGACACAGATGGGCCGCGGAGTGTCATCCATGAGCCTTCCGCAATCATGGACAGTGAACACACAAGATGTGCATTGACCTCAAGGAGCCCTGACCGCAATTGCGGTCCGTAAAATGGCATGTCCTATTTTTTATGCGGTCCCGGCCTCCGATCAATGCACAGACTGTGGTAAACACAGATGTGCGTATTGGCCCATAGAATAGAATGTGTTCTATACTATCCGCAATTGCAGCTCCGCAATTGCGGATAGTACACGGCCGCAAATGCACGGTCGTCTGCATGAGGCCTTAAGGACATCTGTTGGATTTATTAGTCCATACGTGTGTCCATAACTTCCCAGACTAATTTGAGTTTTTGCATCTGGAACTCTTTAGTGCAGAAGAAAGAATATTACTGCTCTCAAGAAATAGAATTGCTGGAAACAGAATCTTTTAATAGTTTACTGCATTTGGCACCCAGCTAATAATCTTCCAGGTCAGCAAACACAACTCCATGTGAAAACCCAATTCCAAAGATAAAAAGGAAGCCTAAATATATATTAGACATTTATCTATTTCATGTGACACATACATATCTACAGTATTATCTGACTTTGGATAGAGATGACATTCTTTCAAATGTGACTCACAGGGAAGGCAAAACACTCAATGTGCTACTATACAGTAACCATTTCATGACTAGGTTATTTTGGTTTTAATACAACCAGGAACCCTTTATCAGATTTTTGGTATTGGCTCCTTAACGAAAAACACCCAATCCGGCCTTTTCAAGGCCTGAACTACAGGAAACATGATGTGAGCATCTGAACCACAATTCAGTCTGACAGAGAGTCAGAAAGAAGAAGAAAACATAAGATTCCCAGCAAGACTTTATTACATGTAGCCGTTCATATAACTCTGCTGTATCACTAAATAAATTGCTAAAACGAGCACCGATATCAGCAAGTCGTTAACGTTCCCAAAACTTGCATTTATGTTACAATAAATAGGGTGTATTTTTCATAACTGCCATCATTCGTGTGATCGCTTGTCTTTCCTCCTCTTATGCTGTTTCCATTATAAACAACAGACAAATGCCTTTTTACACGAGTGGATGCACTGCCGACAAACAATAATATTTTAAGTTAGCAAAAAAGAAGCAATCAATGACAAACGAGCGAATCATTGTAGATCGTACACAGTGTCAGACTGTAGTACCTTGGGCCCACCGGAGAAAATCATTCTAGGGGCTATATTGAAATAATGCACGACCGATTGTCTAGTAAATCTACAAATGCGCTCTGCAGATCATATAATTGAATAGGGTACAGTGAAATCCAGTGATTCACAGGTGACGTCTTCTCTAATTGTAATAGTTCATTTTGCCTTTTCTCCTTCATCCAACCCAGAAAACCATTACGACTTATTTCAGCCACGACCCACACAATCACTGTTGGCTCCAGCTTTTCCAGCACCCTCCACATCTATTCCTCACACTCTACAAATGCACACCATTTATAGTGTCCCAGATGTAAATAATGCCCCTCAGTGACACACAGTAATAGTACCCCCTTTTATGCTTAACACAGTAATAGTGCCCCCACACAGTAATATTCGTTTTCCTCTTAGTGCCCCCACACACAGCAATTGGGTCCCCTATGCAGTAATAGTGCCCCTTTAGGCCCTGCTTTGAAAGTGCTCCTCTTAATGCCTCACACAGTTATAGTCCCCCTACACAGTAATAAAACCCCCTTTGTATTTTTTACATAGTAATGCCTCCCTATGTGCTCCACACGTTAGTAATGTCCCCCTTGTTGCCCCATATAGTACTTAGGTCACCTTTGTGCCCCCACACAACAGTAGTCCTCTTTTGTGCCCCAATATAGTGGTTGTCCCCTTTTGTGCCGCAGTATTGTAGTTAGGTCCCCTTAGTGACCCCATACTGTAGTTAGGTACCCCTTTGTGCACCGCCATAGTAGTTTGGTCCCCTTTTTGTCTCCAATAGTAGTTACATACTCTTTGTGTCCCAAGATAGTAGTTGGGTTCACTTGGTGTCCCTTTATAGTAGCTATGTCAACTTTGTATCCCCATAAAGAAGTTAGGTCCCCCTTTGTGCCCCATATAGAAGTTAGATCCCCTTTGAGTCCCCATATAGCAGTGAGATCTACTTTGTGCCCCCAAATACTAGTTAGGTACCCTTTGTGCCCACATATAGTAGTTAGATCCCCTTTGTAATCCACGATGAGCAGCTGAGTTCTCTTCCCACTTCCTGCAGCCTGCTGTCCGTGGCCCGGTAAAGTGGCGTCATTGCATCATCTGTGACGTCCTCTGCACCCTCCCTACTTCTATTAGTCCAAAGGCCTAATATAGCCAGTCGCCCACTAGCGTAAGCAAGGGGAAGAGAGCCAATTGCTATTCGGAGGGATAGCAATCAGGGATCCGGAGTCAGAGGTGGGGCCCATTGCATCGGTGCCTGGGCCCAGTCTGAGTCTGCCGCTGATACGCTTGATGCACAAATCTACAATGGACAATGATTGGGAACGTTTGTTCGATCTAACGATCGTTCAGGCAGTTATTGCTCCATGTAAAAGGCCCTTAAGGTGTATGTAAGAGTTGGGTCAAGGGCAGTAATTTGTGCAGAAGATGCCACATAAATAAACATCTATGTATTGCTCTTAATCTGGCGTAGTTTTCCTGGTTTCACTGAGACAGTGTTGCCAATCCTGTGTTGCCCTTACAAATACACCCTTGGGCTAGCTACAGTCAGTGGCGTAACTACCGCCGTAGCAGCAGTAGCGGCTGCTACGGGGCCCACGGCATGAGGGGGCCCGTGTCGCCCGCCCGCACGGGCCCCCACCATGGCCGGAGGCTCCGCTAGCAGCCGCTATGGCTGCTACAGCGGGACGCCACTGAACACTACGGCAGAGCAGGGAGGTATCTCCCCGCTCTGCCATTAACTGGTTCCCGACCGCTGGCTGTATTTTTACGGCCAGCGGTCAGGGTCCTTAAAACCCGAGCCATAGACTTTCTACGGCTCGGGTATTAACTTGCTGCCCGCACGATCGGGCAGCTGAATGTCGGGTCTCCGGCTCAGTGACTGCCGGGGACCCTGAGGAGAGGATAGAAGCAGCTTTCGCTGCTTCTGTCTTCTCTGATCACTTGTACACAGCGCTGAATGCGTACTGTGTACAGGAATAGAGACAGCAGCAGCGGCGCTGTCTCTATTCCTCCCGGTGATCATGTGACTGGTCACATGATCGCTGGGTGCCGTTAGTTACATAGTTACATAGTTACATAGTTAGTACGGCTGAAAAAAGACACATGTCCATCAAGTTAGTCCATCAAGTTAATGTCCATCAAGTTAGTGGCAGACTGCTGCTGGGTCTTACTAGACCTAGCACAGTCCTATTAGTGACAATCGTCACTATGAGAGGGCTGATTTCCCCTGTAACTGGGGCTGCTGTGCAGCTCCAGTTACAGTGAAAAAACATGGTGTAAAAGAGAGAAATAAAATATATAAAGTTCCCCAAAGGTCTTCTTTGACCTTTGGGGAACAGACCATAGTAATAAAAATATAACAAAGTAAAGTGCAAAAAAAATGTAAATAATAAATACACATAAAATACCCACCCCAAAAAAAAACGTTCCCCCCGCCAATCATTGTAGTAACGCTAGCGCTGACCCAATTACCCTAATATAGACATGTAATATATACAAATTTACGGTAGACAATGACGATCACAAATAAAAGGTCTATTTTAGGGTAAAACTATGTTATTACCAAAAAAAAATAGCTGAAATGTAAAAAAGCTTATTTTTTTACTATTATTTTCAAACTTTATGAATAAAAATTCTAAAATAGCAAAAAAGGTGTGTACAAAAACGATAAAAAATGAAACCTGCATTGTCTACGGAAAACACGTCGCAAAAATCACGTCGTTAGCCCATCAAATAAAAAAGTTATAGCCATTTAACTAACACGTGCTAAAAATGGCTAAACGGTGTCTGGTCCTGAAGGCTCAAAATAGAGCAAAAGACATGTATAGGGGATAGTCAGAGGTTTGCCGGAAGTCAGAGGTTTGTCATGGAGAAGTTCAGGGGACTTTCAGTCCCCCGTTCTCCCTATCGCTGCCAGCGATCACTCATGTATCCCCTATCCTGTGGAGATCCTGTGGAGAGGGGATACATGTATTTTGTAGGACACACTGTAGGTCGCATTTTTTTGGGAGGGGGGATGCTGTATGGCGTTCCCTACAGGGGGGATGGCTGTATGGCGTTCCCTACAGGGGGGGGTGGCTGTATGGCGTTCCCTACAGGGGGGGTGGCTGTATGGCGTTCCCTACAGGGGGGGCTGTATGGCATTCCCTACAGGGGGGGCTGTATGGCATTCTCTACAGGGGGGGCTGTATGGCGTTCCCTACAGGGGGGGCTGTATGGCGTTCTCTACAGGGGGGCTGTATGGCGTTCTCTACAGGGAGGCTGTATGGCGTTCTCTGCAGGGGCTGTATGGCGTTCTCTGCAGGGGGGCTGTATGGCGTTCTCTACAGGGGGATGTATGGCGCTATCTACAGAGGGGGGCTGTATGGCGTTATCTACAGGGGGGGCTGTAAAAAAGGGACTATCTACAAGGGGGGGGTTGTGTGACACCCAGGGGAGGGGGGCCCCAGTCAAACGTTTGCTATGGGGCCCTGTCTTTCCTAGTTACGCCCCTGGCTACAGTCGTATATGTCATTTTGACAATAGAGATCTAACAGCGGTTCAACAACTTGCAATATTACAGCAGTAACAGGACTGCCTGCATTTGGTTTGGGCTTTCCTTTCCGTAATGGTAGGATCAATGTTCATCTTCACACAACAGTCACATTCACGTTGCAGTAGTTGCAATGATTTATAGCATCTTACTCCATCGGGATTCTTATTCCCTCTATATATTTTTTTTATGTATATATTTGCAATATAATGTAGACTGTTTTTTCTTCTTCTTGGGCCAATGGTCATGTTCACAATCTCAAACTTGTGCACTTGCTGTACCACATCGCACTATACTTGCATCTGTACAAAATCTCTTTTATAGTGTCTCTTGTTGTCAGGACTTGTTTTAAAATCAAATAAAAATATTTATTGGTATTAGAGAGAAGGGAACCGCCACTAACTAGAGAAATTCAATGTAAGTTGATGTATCAGATAATAACTGCATTTCTGCTCTGCTGCTACATTTGTCCAAAGAATCCTGTGCATAGCCCCTTCGGGCATTAGTCTAGGCATAACACGTATATCAGTTTTGCCTAGCCTTTTATCGCGTAGTGACCTCCATTAGGCCTCTTTCAGACGAGATATTTGTAAATATCCATAATACGGGTCTGTAATTCAATGACAGTGCATCTGTATGTCATCAGTATTACAGATCCGTATTACTGATGGGCTGTCTTCTAGGGGGATAATTAAAATGCATAAACTCTGTTTTTATAAAATGCGCACATTTTATACGCCCATGTAAATAGCCTCATTTATTAACAATAGCTCCGTATTACGGACAGAAAAAAACGGCTTGAACGCGGATGTAAAATAGAATGTAAAAAGACAGAAATAGTTGATCATTTATGCTGGAGCATACTGAATCCCGGCTAGAGACTAAACAAAGGCCTGGTTCACATCACGTTATTTTGCTTTCGTCGGAGGGTAACCGACAATCTAATATTTGCTCCTTTGTCGGCTGATCGCTGGGCCCTTCCGTTCTATTCCCCTGATCATAAGCCTGTGTAAAAGGGCCTCAACAGGATATAGTCAATCCAATGCTGGCAGTGTTGTAATTCAGCAAGTGAGTGGAAGATATTTATTAAAAATATATAAGATTTTTTTTTTACAACACTTAATGATGAAGAAGGGGGTTGAGTTAAGGCAACAAATGGCATAAACAGAAACAATAAACCCTTATTTAATACCCTGGAATGAAGAGAGAGACCTATTTATAATAATGTCTGTTACATGTGTCTTTTTGTTTACTTGAACGTATTTATTACATCAATTGTGTCCATGAAAGGTGTGGTAGATATCAAGTGACCTAACATGAATGGGGAAATAGGTGTTGTAATTTACTTATGAATCTGAAAAAAAATAATTCTCTTTTTTATGCATGATATAAAGTTGACACCAATGAGAAACCCTTAGTATCCAAAAGTAAGTTATCGTGAGAAGTATAGCCACTAAACACACATCTTTCCATTCTCAGTTTTAGAAAATTGCAACATCCTTCTCACTTCCTGAAAATCAAGCACTTCAATGTCTTATTTTATCTCTAGCATGTAGCAAACTAGTAGTAAAGAACATTTGTATCAGGGTAAGTTCACACGCAGCAGATAGCGGGCTTTAGTCTGTACACTGTATGACATGGGCACAGGAGCTGTGGCCGCGCCATCCGCAGCGGATGCCGGCTGTATTATACATCCGACATCCTGCTGCAATAGCCGGGATCAGAGATTACTCCGTCCCGGCCGTTTAGCCCCTCAGATGGCGACCATGGCATCTAAGTGGCTTCAAAGGCTCCCTCTGCAACTCCATCGCTGATGGGTTGCCAAGACAGATGGAGCCTAACAAAGTCTCCTAGGCTTGCCATGGCTAAATACCTATATTTCAAAGCATTATATCATAATATTTTTCCATGGTTTTATTTTTTCCGTGGTTTTATTTTGAAAAAGTGTTAAAAAAATCCACATATCTGGTATTGCAGCAATCATAAGATCCCATAAAATGAACACATTAATTAAACCACATGGTGAACGACGTAAAAAAAAAAAGGCTAAAACCAACTGCGAAATTTCTTCTTTTTTCCATATCCTATACAAAACTTCACAAAATCGAAACCAAAATAGTTCAATTAAAAAATATGACTCATCTTGTAAAAAACAAGCTCACGTACAGTTACATCGAAATAAAAAGTTATGGAATATAAAAATATATACTACCGTTCAAAAGTTCAGGGTCACTTAGAAATGTCCTTATTTTTGAAAGAAAAGCAGTTTTTTTCAATGAAGATAACATTAAATTAATCAGAAATACATTCTATACATTGTTAATGTGCTAAATGACTATTCTAGCTGAAACGTCTGGTTTTTAATGCAATATCTACATAGGTGTATAGAGGCCCATTTCCAGCAACCATCACTCCAGTGTTCTAATGGTACATTGTGTTTGCTAACTGTGTTAGAAGGCTAATGGATGATTAGAAAACACTTGAAAACCCTTGTGCAATTATGTTAGCACCGCTGTAAACAGTTTTGCTGTTTAGAAGAGCTATAAAACTGACCTTCCTTTGAGCTAGTTGAGAATCTGGAGCATTACATTTGTGGGTTCGATTAAACTCTCAAAATGGCTAGAAAAGGGGAGCTTTCATGTGAAACTCGACAGTCTATTCTTGTACTTAGAAATGAAGGCTATTCCATGCGAGAAATTGCCAAGAAACTGAACATTTCCTACAACGGTGTGTACTACTCCCTTCAGAGGACAGCACAAACAGGCTCTAACCAGAGTAGAAAGAGAAGTGGGAGGCCCCGCTGCACAACTAAGCAACAAGACAAGTACATTAGAGTCTCTAGTTTCAGAAATAGACGCCTCACAGGTCCTCAACTGGCAGCTTCATTAAATAGTACCTGCAAAACGCCAGTGTCAACGTCTACAGTGAAGATGCTGGCCTTCAGGGCAGAGTGGCAAAGAAAAAGCCATATCTGAGACTGGCTAATAAAAAGAAAAGATTAATATGGGCAAAAGCACACAGACATTGGACAGAGGAAAATTGGAAAAAAGTGTTATGCACAGACAAATCGAAGTTTGAGGTGTTTGGATCACACAGAAGAACATTTGTGAGACGCACAACAACCGAAGAGATGCTGGAAGAGTGCCTGACGCCATCTGTCAAGCATGGTGGAGGTAATGTGATGGTCTGGGGTTGCTTTGGTGCTGGTAAAGTGGGAGATTTGTACAAGGTAAAAGGGATTTTGAATAAGGAAGGCTATCACTCCATTTTGCAACGCCATGCCATACCCTTTGGACAGCGCTTGATTGGAGCCAATTTCATCCTACAACAGGACAATGACCCAAAGCACACCTCCAAATTATGCAAGAACTATTTAGGGAAGAAGCAGGCAGCTGGTATTCTATCTGTAATGGAGTGGCCAGCACAGTCACCAGATCTCAACCCCATAGAGCTGTTGTGGGAGCATCTTGACCGTATGGTACGCAAGAAGTGCCCATCAAGCCAATCCAACTTGTGGGAGGGGCTTCTGGAAGCATGGGGTGAAATTTCTCCCGATTACCTCAGCAAATTAACAGCTAGAATGCCAAAGGTCTGCAATGCTGTAATTGCTGCAAATGGAGCATTCTTTGACGAAAGCAAAGTTTGAAGGAGAAAATTATTATTTCAAATAAAAATCATTATTTCTAACCTTGTCAATGTCTTGACTATATTTTCTAGTCATTTTGCAACTCATTTGATAAATATAAGTGTGAGATTTCATGGAAAACACAAAATTGTCTGGGTGACCACAAACTTCTGAACGGTAGTGTATATATATTGATGCATAATTTGTATAGCCAGGTTAACATTATTAATGTCACACAGTGAACGGTGTAAATTTAAAACGCAAAAAAATATGGTGGAATTGCTGGGGGTTTTTTTTTCAACCCTCAAATAAAAAGTTAATAAAGGTTAAGCAAAAACGTATTTGTCCACCAAAAGGAGGCTATTGAAAAAGATACTTCATCACGCAAAAAAATAAGCTCTCATTTGGCTATGTCGATGGAAAAATGAAAACGTTATGGTCCACTGGATGCAGTGATGAAAAAAATGAAAATACACGCTACATTCTCAGAGCCGAAAATAGTTGCATCCTGAAAGGGGTTAATGGCACAACGTTAAAATCCAAACAGGTTAACATGACATAGTACAAAAGTCCGCTGAAAAGGGCCTCCACAGAATAGTACAAAAGTCAGCTTATGTGTTTCAGGCACGCAAAGTGCCCATAGTCGGAGTGCCAAATAATAATCCTGAGTGCAATACTCTGCTGTCAGAAAACAAATGCCTACTAGTATTGATTCTTCTTATAGTGGATTCTCATAATATTATTATTCATTTATTTTATGTTGCTTATATAGTGCCAACATATTCCACAGCGCTGTACATGGTCATCACTCACATCAGTCCCTGTCCCCAATGGAGGGTAATAATCTAATATTTCTATACTACATACACACTTGGGCCAATTTCACAGGAAGGCAGTTAACCTTTCAGTATGTTGTGTGGGAGGAAATAAGAGTACCCGAAGGAAACCCACATAGAAATGGGTAGAAGATAACAAACTCTATGCAGATATTGTCCTTGGTCGGAACCAATAGATGGAAAGTGTTATAGTGTTACTTTTAAGCATTCGATTTTCAAACAACCGAGACAACGAAGAAAACCAAAGTTATACTAAAAAGAGAAAAAAAAAATCTAGGAACTAGACTGAAATATTTAATTGTGTTGCATATATAGGGAGAGTAGTTTTATATTTTCAGGACACCATTTGCTGCAAGTTCACCCTTCCTGTTATGTTCAGCTTGATAACCTCTAGTTAATATGTATCACAGACTGTATAATACATTGTAACTATTAACTTTTTGTAAGTATTGATTATACTTGTGAGTTCTTTTCAAAATCTTTATTAAAAACTATGACCTAATGTAATGTTTTGAACCGTAGATGTACCGGGATCTATGCCAGATGCACAATGGGAAGGTGACCTCAGAGCAATTAAATGGAGAGACATGTCTGACCACGGAGGCTGCCATGGTAATATAATTGGTATCATTATTCCGGCAATATCTAACGTATTAAAATGGATAGAGATAGATTACCATTTTTGACTGAAAATATTACAGTTGTTTCACCTTATATAGTCAATATTTACTCTGAGGTGTCATCTGTTTAGCTAGTCATATCTGATTGACTAGTCTAATATCTGACAAGCCTGTGCTAGGTCCGTCATGACCATGTCTAATATTCAGTTCTTGCCATCAACTGACCTGATGATAACTAATAAAATCCATCAGCACTGTACCCAGTCTCATCTTAACAGTAAAGTGAATCTCCACCTTAAGGCCTTATTCCCATGAACGGGATAATATGCCATGTGACAGCCGTTTTTTTTAACAGTCGTCTCACGGCTGCATTAAAATGAATGTACTTTTATGGGGCTACTCACACGGCCATTTTTTAAACGGACTGTGTGAACGGCCCTTGAAAAAATAGCACATGTCCTATTTTTACCCGTTTTCACGGATCCCTCAGTAGACTCTTGTCTACGAGGGATCTGTGAAATTGGATCCCACAAACCTAAGACTACATTCAACCGACAGTGAAAATGGCTGTGTGATGGCATATTTGTTTAAGAGCTGTTTGTTACACGGTCGTTTTCAGAACAATGTCGTTTTATGGCTGTATTCACACTGCTGTTTTTTTCAATGGCCCATGAATGCTGGCCGTCAAAAAATAGAATGTGTCCTGGAGCTCAATGGATCAGCTTTTAACGTCCGTTTTTTAGGAATCAATTCTCGTCACAGCCGGTAAAAACTGATCCTGGCACTCACAAGAGAACTCCCCGGGAACAGAGCTACTTTAAGTGCTGAGCCTGGGGAAGCACTCGACTTCACTGTCCATATATGGACAGTGATGTCAGGGCTTTCAACTATGGAGTCCCCAGCCACAGCATCACAAGATCTCTGGCCGGGGACTTCTGTCTTGGGAAACCCTTGACGTCACTGTCCATATATGTACAGTGAAGCAGGAAAATTGGCAAGCATAAGGATCTGAGCGACTTTGATCAGGGCCAAATTGTAATGGCTAGACAACTGTGCCAATGCATCTACAAAAAAGCAGGTCTTGTGGGGTTTTCCTCATATGTAGAGGTTAATACCTAATAAAACTGGTCCAAGGAAGGACAAGCGGTAAACTGGCCACAGGGTCATGGGCGCCCAAGCCTCATTGATGCGTGTGGGTAGTGAAGGCTAGCCCCTCTAATCCAATCCCACAGAAGAGCTACTGTAGAACAAATTGCTTATAAAGTTAATGCTGGCTATGATAGAAAGGTGTCAGTATACACAGTGCATCATATCTTGCTGAGTTTGGGGCTGCGTAGCCGCAGACCAGTCAGAGTGCCCATGCTGACCCTGCTGAAACTGTGTACAACAGGAATGTGAGTATCAGTACTGGACCATGGAGCAATAAAATAAGTTTGCCTTGTCTGATTAATCATTTTTTCTTTTACATCATGTGTGCGACCTAGTACGTGTGCATCACTTACCTAAAAAAGAAATGGCACCAGGATGCACTACTTTTGAATTCATTTGGATGTTACTTTCACACATACCATCTACCTAAACATTGTTACAGATTAAGTTCAATCCTTCAACAGGGTAATGCGCCCTGCCACACTGCAAAAATTGTTCAGGAATGGCTTGAGGAAAATTTTTCACGTCTTTCTTTCCATGACTAAAGAAAATGACAATTCAAAAGCTATCTGTATACATGTCAGATGCATGCAGAATTCGGATATTTTTCACTATCTGGATGCAGATGGTTAAAGGGTACACATTTTAAGATATCTGCAACAATCAGTATTGTTTTCCCTGAGGGAAAAAAAATAGGAAGTATTCATCTAGGGGCATAATGGGAATTTCCTAAAATTAGAAATTACAGGTTTATGCAAATGAAGGGGCTTTCCAGCAGTCGATGCAAACATGACATCCTCCCCCCACCCATTCCCTTCCTCACCCGTACAGTAAAATAAGAGAAAAAAAATTAACATTTAAAATAGGGCAAATATATTTTCGACTAATTATCTGAAATCTAATAATTCAGAACAATAAGGATTTTTTTTTAAACATGGCAGAATGCACAGGCCTGGTTGTGAGGGACATGAGGGATAAAAATATTGGGAAGTTTTGCGGTGCCTGTCTTTTCTGCAGATGAGGCACTTATTCTGGGGGTTGCTTCTAGTTGGGTGTTGGGGGAACGGGAGTGATAAAATGTCTTTGTCAATCGTTTGACATCCTCAGACTGTCGGCATTCTCTGGTGTCCTGAACTTCAAATGTGAGGCCTTCAATAATTTTCTCCTGGAAATCCAGGTATGTGTCTCTGCCTCTGTTTTCTTTGTAGAGCACAAAAGAATTGTGGATTGCCACCTGTAACAGATAAATAGCCACTTTTTTGTACCAGGTTTTTGTTTTCCATTTCAATAAATAGGACTGTAAAACCTGGTCGCTTAAATCCACCCCCCCCCCCCATGCACTTATTATATTCGGACACGCTCAATGGTTTGTGCTTGTCCGATGTTGCCCCCCTTTCCCTCACTGCCTCTGTTCCTGCGGTATGAATCGTGCTTAGCACATACACGTCTTTGCGATCCCTGAACTTGACCGCCAGCAATTCCTCAGATGCATAAGCACAGGAGTCCCCCTTTACCATGCGCTTCCCCACTAATTGCTGCGGAAAACTAATTCTGTTTTTGCACATGGTCCCACACGCCCCTGTGTTCGCAGCATGCAAATGCCTAAACAGGGGCATACTTGAATAAAAATTATTGCAGTACAGGTGGGTGGTGAAGCAGAGGCTACATTATCTCCAACAGTATTTTACTGCTGGTGGAAAGATCAGGGAGGCATCCAGGAACCTCTATTGATCAGTCCCACCTTTCATAAATTCTGAAGGTGGTAGTATATCCTGATCTGCTTTCGCGTAATTTGTAAAGCTTAATACCATATCTCGCCCGTTTTGTAACGAGAACTGGACATTACTGCAGAATACGCTGGGGTGGCTTGGTCTTGTTGACCAGTAAGATCTTATGGAGGGCTTTTTTACAATACCCATATTTAGGGAGAGCCCCAAATTTTTTTTAGAAATTCAGGCAAGTTGGTGGGCGTCCGATCTCTGGCATCGGTGGATGAAGGTTTCTGCCTTATATAGTGTGTGGCATATAAATTTGTTTGGTGGCCAATTATAATTAGGAGGTTGTCCGTAATAAATAAACTGAAGTAGTCCATTTGGGCAATATTTGAATAGTCCACTGTTATGACAGGAGTGGCAGTAAATGTGTGTATTCTAGGGGCCAAAAGATGGAGCAGGTGGCCATACAAGAGCCTGATCTGAAGGGACCATGCTGTCCTTTGCTACAGCGCTACTAGGCCCTATGCTTCCATACTCTACAGTGTCAACTTAGTCAGGAATAACGTCCCATGAAGATGAACCTAAAGTAACACTAACATTGTCGCTGCCTAAAAAAGGTTCCATCTCTGATGCCATCTCTGCTGCTGTCTCAGATTCTGACCACAGCATGGCGAATGCCTCCTCAGCGCTATATAACCTCAGGGGTTCGGTCATTTTGACGGAATCAATAGTGTAGTCAACTAGAAGGGTAGATAGATAGATAGATAGATAGATAGATAGATAGATAGATAGATAGATAGATAGATAGATAGATAGATAGATAGATAGATAGATAGATAATGAGATAGATAGATAATGTACTGGAACAATGTGTGACGAGAAGAAAAGAGGCAGGGGATTCGCTGCCAAAAGTCTTCAAAATAAACACAAATGTGATCGCTGTTTAGGTTCTCACAGCGATCACATGATCAGGGACCAACAGATTGGTCCCTGATACTCTGCCCAGTGCCCAGGGCTATTGGCAACAGTGGGGGCACAGGGCTGTGTACACACTATATATTCTATGGAAATGCATGTGATCGCTGTGATTGGTTCTCACAGCAATAGGATGATCAGGGAGCACACAGATTGATACCTTATCTTCTGCCCAGTGCCCAGGGCTGTTGGCAAGAGCCGGGGCACCGGGCTGTGTGCACGCAATCGCGCATGCACACTCTCTGAAGCGCCGTAGTAATTAGTCTTTATTGCGGGCTTCAGAGAGCCCGACCACTGGCCGTAAAATCAAAGCCAGCGGTTGGTAACCAGTTAAAGTAAATCTACCTGCACAGAGAGGGGCCAGGAATGTCGTTGTGCCCTCCAATGGGCATGTTTTTTAGTTTGTTACTTAGTCTTGGTGACTGTGCTGAACAATGCACTGTTCCCAGCAAGGTCCTCCCAGGTGCCAGCTCTGACATCTGCTAATAGACATAAACAAGATCAATACCATATAACGGAAATGGAACATAGTAATCAAAAACAAAGTGCCACTACAGGCCATAAGACCTGGGGGTGGGGGACAGGGTAAGGCAAAGAACTCTTGTTCCAGCCTTTTTATTATATTTAAGACCCCACCTGAACACATGATTGCTTCCTCCTTTGCAGCATAGCAAAAGACAGCCCCGAGTGGCACGAGGGCAAGGATGTATTTTAATGGCCTATAAGTCAAAGGACAGTATTCATCCTGCTCTCCTTGCTGCTTGCTTATTCACTCTGTCTCCATTATTCCCATACTCCTTTACCTTTCCTTGAAGTACAGCAGATTCTCTATGCAAATTCAGGTGCAGCTACGCAGTGGCAGAAAATCCTAAAAAACAAAAACTCAGATTCCTTAAAATTGCAAATGATTTTGCAACTATTGCAAAAATTCTAACTGTGGAAAAAGGCTCTTGTGGTCAAAATATTACTATTTTATAACTGTGTTATTTGTCGCTTTTGCGCATGCTGGAAAAATAAAAGTCAGCCCTCCAGCGATTTATTTTTTTCCTAATATAGATTACAGTGCACTAAATGGAGTTATTATTACTAATTAATTATTCACAGCTCATTTTCTTCCTCTCATTTTAACCTTTGTTCATCCGTCCTCCTTCTGTCACATGAATGCATTGTGACTAACTTTTTAGAGCGTCCTTCCTTGTATAGACCGGAGGTCAATCTCTGCTGCATGCTCTGGTGGATGAGAACTACAGAATGTCATCATCAGCTTCACAATCCCTCCCAGCTCCTCTCAAACTCAGACACCATCCACCTCTCCTCCGAGCGATTGGCTTCACAGTGGCAGGGTCATCATGGGAATTGTAGGCTACAGATGTGCGCGTGAGCTTGCGAACTCGTGCTAAGGGAACCATTTTCACAGCAGGTACAGGGGAAGAGCAGAGAAAGATGGCAGCCGGGCCAGATCACGTGATTACACTGAAATAGCTAATGCAAAAGGATTAGTTGACACCAAGTTAACATACTAGCAAAGATATTTAAAAAAAAAAAAAAAAAAGAATAAATTGCCGGAGTGCAGCTTTAGGTGGAGCCTTGGCTTACATCTCTTTTTTTTCTGCTTGGAGTATTTGCAAAAGTAGGAAAAAATTGGAGTTGCATAACGACCACGATTTATTTAGCTCCAGTTTAACTCAATATGCAGCAAGAGAAGTAGAGGGAATGGCCGATTTAACTTAACCGGACACAGAAAGTTATTGAAGAATATGGGATATTTAATGACATTAATATGATCTGCCTGCAAATGTTATCTGAAATGTGATATGCACTTTAACCCCTTAATGACTGCCCATACGTCTTTTCACGACGGTGATTAATGGTATGGGTGTCGCTGCTCCTGCTCTATGGAAATTACCTTCGAACCCACTCATTTAATCCCTTAGGCCGGGTTCCCATGGGTTGGATACGCTGCGTAAAAATCACGCAGCGTGTCCAACCTAGAACCCGTAGTAGATTCTGTCCGAAAAATCGCACCACATTGCAGGAGGCCGGACTGCAGGAGGAAGGGGAGTGTTCTGGGTAAGTATGTTTTTTTTTCCTGGAGTTGTAAATTTTGTGGGGTAATAGCTGCAAATCCGCCGCAAAAGTTGGAACACTTGGCTTTCTGTTGCGGGTTTTGCATCCCCATTGAATTCAATGGGGAAAACCCACACAACAGAAAAACAAAAAAACACCGCAGAAATTGACATGCTGCGGAATTAAATTCCGCATCGAAGGTCAATTTATTAACGTTTACGCTGCAGTTTTTTCCGCAGCGTGGGCATGAGATTTTCGAAATCTCATCCACTTTGCTGCTACTGTAAATGCTGTGAAATTTCCGCACACAATTCCGTTGCGGAAATTCCGCAGCTTTTACGCTACGTGGGAACCCGGACTTAGATGCCACGGTCAATAGCCACTGCAGCATTTAAGTGATTTCAAGGGAGGGGACTCCCTCTGTCACCACATGGGCATCACCGCGACACAATCGCGGGGTGCTGATGGCTTCCATGGCAGCTGAGGGACTAACAAAGTCCCCCAGGTCTGTCATCAGTGTATGCCCAATTTTACACTGACAGCATAATACACTGCAAAGAAAAAGTAAAAAATAAAGTTACTAATAAATAAATGAAAAATCCTAAGTGAAACAACGGCTGTCACACAGACCTATACAATTCAATGTGGCCGTTCACACGGCCGTTGTTTCAACGGACCGTGTGAAGGGTCCGTGAGAAAATAGGACATGCCTATTTTTTCACACTTCACCCACCCCTCCATAGGGGTTTTTCACGTCCGAGATGCGCAATGCCCGTCTGAATCTAGCCTTAACATTTTCTCACAGTCCTATATGAAATCATAGCTAACAAACTCATCCTTACCAATCCTCCTATATTGTCCAGGAGTCCCACAAATAAAATGTAGACCTCCTGCAGTTGCAGCAGAGCAGGAAAGAATACTGCAAAGCTATGAGTCTGTTCACCTGTGTGGCGAGTCACCGAACAAAACACATTCCAAACGCTGATCTTTGCTAACAAAAATTAGTGCCAGAAGAGGACATGACATGTGAGAGGCCATTTGCGGAGACATTATAGTGAGGAGGACATATGTGTTGTTGTTTTTTTAAAGTGTACCTATACTTTTAAAAAAAAATTGACATGTCATAGTGACATGTCAGAAGCTTTGATCAGTGGGGGTCCGGGCACTGAGACCCCCAACAATCGCTAAAACTAAGCGCTCATGTGAACACTGTGTCGCTTTGTCTCTGACCGGCTTTCCTTAGAAAGAGCGAGCGGTGTACGGGCTCAATAGAAAGTCTATGGGTCCGTACACAGCCCGCTAGGCTTTCCTGAGGAAAGCCGAGCAAAAACAAAGCGGCACAGCGTTCTCCTGAGTGCTTCTGTAGCTTCGTTTTAGCAACCGGTGGGATCAATATGACATGTTAAAAGTTTTTTTAAAGTATACGTAGGTATACTTTAAACGTATCTGCTATTATTGCTTAGGTGGCACTATTTTGGCAGGCACCATACTGCTTAGGGCCTGTTCACATCAGCATTGGCTTTTCATTCCGGGGTTCCGTCTGAGGTTTAAAACGGAAACCTGCCGGAATGGTGACGAATGGAAACCATTAGCAATGTTTCCATCACCATTGATATCAATGGCGACTGAAATGGAAGCTGTGGTTTCAGTTTGACTTTCCGTTGAAGGGTTCACCCGACGGAACCGCGGAACGGAAAGACAACGCTGATGTGAACAGGCCCTTAAAGAGGCTCTATCACCAGATTCTAAGTGCCCTATCTCCTACCTAATCTGATAGGCGCTGCAATGTAGATAACAGTGGTTTTTATTTTCAAAAACAATCATTTTTGAGCAAGTTATGAACAATATTAGATTTATGCCAATTAGTTCTTAATGACCAACTGGGTGTTTTTTAACTTTTTACAAAGTGCGTGTTGTAAAGCGAAGTGTATGACACTGACCAATCAGTGTCATGCACTTCTCTTCATTCATGCCCAGCTTGTTTCACCGCACATCGTGATCTCAAGAGATCACGCTGTGATGGGACTTCCTCCCACAGGTCCTTCATCGGAGCCATGGAAGACTTAACAGACATCGCATCAGAACTAATTAGCATAAATCTAAAATTGCTCATAACTTGCTCAAAAATGATAGTTTTTCAAAATAAAAACCACTGTTGTTATCGACATTACAGATTATGTAGGAGATAGGGCACATATAATCTGGTGACAGAGCCTCTTTAAGATAGGTGCCTTGGACTATAGGTCAGTGTAGGGTAAATGCAGGTCAGGGCAGGAATACTTGTTCTGCTCTCTTCCTGGCCCCAACCTTTTTTAAGTTTCATTGTTACAGGTCACTGAGAGGACACTAGGGGAGAAGGGGTTGTGAGTCTATATAAATTAAAGCACACTTACCTCAGGTCTCTTTCCAGGCTGTTCCAGCAGAAAATTGCCCACCATCCCTCCCTGGTTGTTTTTTGCTCGTTTTCTGTTGATTGCATTTTATTGTTGTCAATTTACTGTATTTTGATGTCACAGCTGGCGGTGTTTTGCTTGCCTAGCAAGCTGTTTATAGCCATTGCATGTCACATGTCCACGGCAAAATATTGCTAGGACATATAAGGATGGTTTGCTGCCCATTGTAGCTGCGTCGGTGGATGTTGTCTATCATACAGTGCCCACCAAAAGTTCCGGAACACCCTGGGGTAAGCGGGGGCTGCAAAATCTTAAATGGCATGGGGGGTCCAGTGGGGGCTCATTTGAAAGCTCTTTTGAATAGGAAAACAATGCCACAATTGATTTTGAGATCGGATTTTTTTTCGCTGAGATATTTTACTTTAACGTTATTATCTACATTATCGGCTAGCACTGGTGTTAGCATTACCCAAAATGTACCGCGCAGGTAAAATCCTAAATGTGTGTGGGCGCGTGTGCGTTTGCGTGTGTGTGTGTGTGTGAGAGCTTGGGAATGTCACATCCAGGTGACTTTAAATTACGTATTATTACAATCGGCCTTGGCGTTACAAAATTGACCTTGTCTACAACTGTAATTTCATGTGTACACATTTCAGTAGTCGCTTGTGAATTTCAGAGAGCGCTAATTCGGAGAGTAATTTTCATTTTTGTACGTTTCTATTGTCTTATCACAAAATGCATTTGACCAAAACGGAAAGGATCACTTTATTGATGATGAGAGGGTATGGCGAAGAAAAAATAAGTTCTTATCGAGAACTAGCGGCTTTATTCAATGCCACTTATCCTATCCGTGATCCAATTTCATTGTCAACTGTTAAAAGAACTGTTCATCGTTTCCAAATAACCGGTTCAATTACCCCTTTACGACGAAGGACGGATATATCCGTCCTGTGCAGGTGCTAGTTCCCGCAAAAGGACGGATATATCCATCCTCTGATCGTGTGGGCACTGCGAGTGTACACATGCGATCAGCGGTAGGAGCACGGCTGTTATACACAGCCTGGCTCCTGCTGCAACTGCCGGAATCGAAGCGCGCTCCGATTCCGGCAGTTTAACCCATTAAATGCCGCTGTCGATAGTGACAGTGACATCTAATGTGTTTAACAGAGGGAGAGAGCTCCCTCTGTCACCCCATCGGCAAAGAAATCGTCAGGTTTCCATGGCAGCCGGGGGCCTAACAAAGGCCCCCAGGTCTGCCTTCAGCAAATGCCTGTTAGGCCATGCCGGAGGCATGCCTAATAGATTGCCTGTCAGTTTTACACTGCTAGGCAATAATGCTTTGGTAAACTAATTATACCAAAGAATTATATATGCGATCAGCGTAGTGAAGTCCCCTGGTGGGACTAAAAAAAAATGTAAAACAGTTAAATAAAGTTTGTGAAAAAAAGAAAAAGAAAATTTCAGTCAAAATAACATAAAATGTGGTTTTATTTAGTAAAAGTGTCAAAACAAATAACACATACACATATATGGTATCCCCGCGATCGGATGAACGGCGTCCAAAACAAACGCAAAAAACAACGGCAAAATTTTCTCTTTTCTCCCATTCCCCCCATAAAAAAATGTAATAAAAGTTATTCTATAAGTCTTATGTACCCCAAAATAGTACTAATGAAAACTACACATTGGCCCGCAAAAATCAAGCCCACATACGGCCACATTGACGGAAAAATAAAAAAGTTACGACTCTTGGAATTTTTTCCAAAAGGGTTTTTATTGCGCAAACGTAGAAAAACATATAAAACCTTTACATATTTGGTATCCCCTTAATCGTGCCGACCCATAGAATAAAGGTAACATGTTATTTACGCTGCATAGTAAACGGCGTAAATTTACAACGTGAAAATCAATGTTGGAATAGCTGCTTATTTTCAATTCTCTCCTAAAATAAAGTTAATAAAAGTTAATCGATATATTATAAGCATCTAAAAATGGTGCAATTACAAAATACAAATCGTCCCGCAAAAAACAAGCCCTTATACGGCTATGTCGACGGAATAAAAAAAAAGTTCCGACTCTTGGAATGCGACCGTGAAAAAACTAAAAATAATCCTTGGTCATTAACGCGCAAAATGGCCTGGTCATTAAGGGGTTACAGACACACCAAGGAAGACCCAAACATGCTAGTGATGATGAAAAAGGGTATGTTCACACGCTTAACCAAAAACGTCTGAAAATACGGAGCTGTTTTCAAGGGAAAACAGCTCCTGATTTTCAGCTGTTTTTTTGAGCAACTCGCGTTTTTCGTGCCTTTTTTGAGCTGTTTTTCAATAGAGTCAATGAAAAACGGCTCAAAAAATGGCTCAAGAAGTGACATGCGTAAAAAAAACGGTCTGTCGGAACAGAACGCCATTTTCCCATTGCAATCAATGGGCAGACGTTTGGAGGCGTTCTGCTTCTGATTTTTCAGCCGTTTTTCGGCCGTTTACGGCGCGAATAACGGCAGAAAATAAGCCGTGTGAACATACCCTTAGATGTTCTGCTCACTGTACAGGATAATCCTCATACATCTGTCTCGAGTGGAGCACAACAAGTGACTACCGAAATGTGTACACATGAAATCATGTTACAATCGTAGACAACGTCCATTTTGTATCGCCGAGGCCGATTGTAATAATACGTCATTTAAAGTCACCTTGATGTGACATTCCCAAACTCACACGCACACTCGCCCACACACATTTAGGATTTTACCCGCGCCGTACATTTTGGGCAATGCTAACACCGGCGGTAGCCGATAATGAAGATGATCACTTTAACATTAAATATCTCAGCGAAAAAAAATCCTCAAGAGAACAGCAGGAACCACGACTGCGCGTTACTGGCTGTATAACAGAACAGCCCATACATGGCATGTCACTAGTGACGTTTCGTATACCAGGAAGAAAATTTGAATAGTTAGACCACGTAACAGGTATACGATGATAAACACAGCGGGCAGATAGTGACGTCACCAGTCATGTGCCCCATGGCAGCATCGGGAAACGGGGCCAATTTTGAAACTAAGTATATTACAAATGTATTTACATTCCCAAGTGTAAAGCATTAACTCATTCAAGTTTTAACTCGGAAAACCCCTTTAGGGCCTGTTCACACAGAGTTTTTTTTACACGTTTTTTTGACACGGAAACCGCATCGGAAAACGTGCCAAAAGATGTCCGAAAATGCCTCCCATTGATTTCAATGGGAGGCGGAGGTGCTTTTTTCCCGCGAGTGGAAAAACCGTCTCGAGGGAAAAAGCAGCGTCATCCCCTATCTTTGGGCATTTACGTCTCTGACCTCCCATTGACATCAATGGGAGGCAGAGAAAGCGTATTTCGCGGCGTTTTTCGCGGGCAAAAAACGATGCAAAAAACGCTGAAAAAAACCCGTCAAACAGCGTGCAGATGGAATTTTGAGGCATAATTTCTGCCTGCAAATAACTCCGTGCGAACATAGCCTTAAGGGAATATTCAAATCTTATGTGTTTATTGTGAACCTACGTCAGGGGAATAAG
This sequence comes from Rhinoderma darwinii, assembly GCF_050947455.1. Classification (NCBI taxonomy): domain Eukaryota; kingdom Metazoa; phylum Chordata; class Amphibia; order Anura; family Rhinodermatidae; genus Rhinoderma; species Rhinoderma darwinii. The sequence goes on along the minus strand of NC_134691.1, from coordinate 151,193,184 downwards.
ACCTGTGAGAGTTACTTCATGCAGCCTGTGGTTATCTTAGCATAGTGCAAAAACAAAACAATATCCCAGGTACAACATTCATATTATTTATCCTATCTCCCGCCCCGAAAAAGACGATAATACAGACAAGCATCGCACACTTTCCATGTTCAGACATAACTATAACTTCATTATTACAGCTGTTTTTATTTGCGAAATTGAATAAAATGTTATTTGACACTGAAATCAATACACTGTTCTTGGAGCAAAGCCACGGTCTGGAATGATTAAAGGGCATTTCCTCCTAAAATAATCACTAGTAATGTCACGCTGTCAATGGTTTTTCTTTTTACCAGTTAGGGTATGTTCACACCAGCTGTTTTCGGCCATTTTTCGGGCTGTAAACGACCCAAACAAATCAGAAAGCAGAACGCCTACAAACATCTGCCCATTGATTTCAATGGGAAAAACTGCGTTCTGTTCCGATGGGGCATTTTTTACACGGCCGCTTTTCAACGGACGCGTAAAAAAACAGCCGCGAAAAAGAAGTGCATGCCACTTCTTCAGCAGTTTTTGGAGCCGTTTTTCATAGACTCTATAGAAAAACAGCTCCAAAAACGGCCGTTAAAAACGCAGCGAAAAACGCGACTTTGAATAAAAAAAAGTCTAAAAATGAGGAGCTGTTTTCCCTTGAAAACAGCTCCATATTTTCATACGTTTTTTATTTTGTGTGTGCACATACCCAAACATTGATCGGTGTCTGATCGGGGAGGTCTGCGTACTGGGACCTCCTGCGAAGAAAAAATGTGTGTATAGAGGGAAAATTATTTCAATAAAAATTATTTTGAGGTGTTTCTTAGTTATATCTTTCCCTGTGTAGCACTGCAGATCTGCCAACTATGCCGTAATATGGGAGTGAGGTATACATTACGAAATAATCCCTTGTGAAAACAAGCATATTCGTGTTCTACAGATCCTGAATAAGCTGCCAAAAGTATTGTATGGGTCCCTTCTGAAGTTCTGTTTGGGCACAGAGCGGATATGGATTCCAGGAGGAGAAAAATGGCGGCAGGCTCAACACATATTATTGACAGTATTCTCAGCAACAAGAATTCCTTCTCGGGGAGAATACTGTGGCACATGGAAGTACCACACATTGCCACTCGGACTGCTATATAGGTTTTTCCACTGTGGACCCAATTTGGAGTCTGTGTACCTTCATGCACAGTGTGCATGAGGTCTTACAAGGCAGGTTTAGGGTATTTCACACACAGCAGATTTGTTACAGAAATCTCGGCAACTTTCCTATTCCTCTGAATGGGGATTGCAGAAATCCATGCACATGCTACAGTAACAACCCGATTCAGATGTATGGAATGAATCTTCAGTTGCACAAATTTCTGAAACAAATCTGGCGCTTGTGAACATACCCCTGCTCTTCAATAATTTAGGAAAGGTAATTGACAACTACTTTAAAATTTGTATCGGCCATATTGGTTGTCACGCAGCCTTCCCATGCACACGACAGTATTATCATCTATCCCAAAATACTGTCCGTAAACACGGATCCATAGGCATCTGTATTTCATCCGTATATTCGGAAGGGTGTCCGTAAATACGGTCCGTATTGCATCCGTATATACGGATCCATACAAAAAGAGGGAGGTTGCAAATGATGTCATCAACGTTTTGCCTAGCAATGCTTCCGTAAATACGGATGGTTTACGGATGCACATCAGTAGCCGTCCGTATTTACGGAAGCACCCGTAGACTTCTATGGGAGAGTCCTTACCGTAATTACTGACAAGAATAGGACAGGTTCTATAATTTTTTCAGCACGGACACCCATCAGTAAAAATACTGAAAGATGTCCGTGGCCAATAAAAATTAATGGGTTCGTAATTACTGATGAAAAATACTGTCATGTGCATGGGGCCTACGACTAAATTACTGTAATTATGGATGAAATTGCAAACCCATTCATTTCTTTTGGCCACAGACACCTTTCCGAATATTTACAGATATGTGCCTGAGCCGTAGAAATGATCTGCAAAATATAGAACTTGTCCTATTCTTGTCCGCAATTGCGGCAGACTTGCCCATAGAAGTCTATAGGCACTTTAGCAATAGCGGACGGCTACGGATGTGTATCCGTAGCCGTTGGATCCGTATTTGCGGACAGTGAAAACTATCACGGTCGTGTGCATAAGGCCTTATAGCAATGTTTATACAAAGAAATTCAACTATTTTTTCATTAATAATTCGTTAAACTGATAAATATGTTTCCAAGATGTCCTGTACATTTTGCAAACTATGAAAAATATCTTTATTGATCAGAAAGGATATTTTTTTTTAACCAATGACATACAGATTATCAGCCAGAAACCTAATTATAAGTCTTACTGGCTGAATTATCTGTGGCCAGTGGCAGTTTTTATGCAATGTATTACATTTTTGCCAGATAAAAAAAAAAAAAAGATAAACATAAATAAAGATAAATATAAAATTGTTGACTCATAGATATGATGGTACAAGCGATATAAAAATAAAAATGTGAGCAATACATTGAAAAAAAATAAAATTCATTTTTTTTTCATTGTCTTTCCTAGGCCATTATATCCGAGATATCTGCATCTATGGAACAGGCGACCTGCAGTGGTTAATGAATTCTAATAGCATTTTTGCTAACAAGTTTGAACTGAAATCGTACCCACCAACAGTGGAATGCCTAGAACTGAAAATTAGAGAGCTAGCTCTAAATCAGAGCGAGGTCACCGTGCTGCCTGACTGGTACTTGTAAGCAGAACGCTCAAGAAAAAAACAGCATGAAGAATTGATAGATGTGCTCTAAATATGGAAAAGCAGCGAAAAGTAAACATCTTTCTCTTAAAAACTGTCCTTAAAAGGCAATTTGAGGCCAAGAAGCAGATATCATCAAGCAACTTCCTCACGAGTAAGACTTTAATTAGTCAAAAGGCATATCAGGATTTTCCGACTGGTAGTAACAAACTATGTGTTGCTGCTAAAAGATGTGATTCTGTGGAAACGGATTGCATCATAGTAATATATTAATTTTTTTACTGTATAAACCGTATATTAAACAGAATTACGACCATTTATAATAATATATAAATTCCTCACTTTACAATATTCATTTGTTTCAAAGCCACCATTGTAAAGTTAAAATATATCTCTGAAGTAAGAAAAAAAAGTAGTAATAATATACATCACAATACATTATATAATGCAGCAGGCACATGAAAATTGTAATATAGGGTTATTTGGCGTACTATCTGCTCTATACTGCGCAACAAAGCCACTGATCCACTTCTTCCACCAAACAGGAGAACTTCTGACAACACTTCTCTAGAGCTGCGGTATTAATACGCACATCACTGGTTGGCCGTTCGCAGTCAAATGCATTTTCTTTAGCTATTGCATGAACTAAACTACTAGCGCCATTGTAAACAGAGTATGTCCTCAATTCACAATGGTCAAGGAAGGTCTATTGTAGGAGGAAATTATTGTAAAGTGAGGACATTGTAAAGTGCGGGTTTACTGAACATCATATCCTCTTTACAATGTGGTCCAGGAATTGTTCAAAGACGGAGAGAAAAACACTCTTACGATAATTGTGGTAAAGATGTGAAACTTTCCAATGTGGAGAGTCATTCATTGCCAGTAAAATTAGTCAGAATAAATTACAGATTTGTTCCAGTAAATGTTATGAAGACCTGATACATTTCACAGAAGAAGAGCATTTGATCTTATAGAAAATGACAAACACTCTTATTCACACATTCATAATCACACAACTGTGCAAATTTTTTTATATCATTAATAAAAATCTCCCCTGTTGCTTAGGCCTTAAAAGATGCAGGACCTGTTAAAACGGAGTATCCTTGCCCCTTTTCAGGGTAATCCACTATTAACAATTTAAAGAAGCACTCCAGCATTTATTTTTATTTTTTTGCCTATATAGTGCATCATAGGCTATTATTGAAGAATAATTTAGAGGCTCCTGTGTATGCCTTGGGTATACCTGTTTTATTTGATGGGCCATTTATGGGTTATCTGAATTCTTGGTTTCTTCTTCCCCTCTCATATGATTCTCCTACTGTAGCTTACATTTCCTATGATGCCTCTGGCTTTTCAGAGGGGGCACTGAACTTGTTCTGCTCTGAGTCCTATCTAAGTAAGTGATAGATCAGTGATATATAACTCCTTTCTCCTAACACAGTAGAGTCTCAATGTATTCTTATGTGATGCAGCTTGAGTCTGTCTCCTCTGCCTCCTTCTTGTGAAATGATTCTCCATGTGAGCCCTTACAAGCAGAAGACATTGAGAAGCAGCATCACGGATAGTATAGACAGTGTGAGTCAGATAGTTATATAACTCTTCAGCTAATAATCGTATGGACTCACCTATTAAATCTCTGCACTCCTGGTCCTTTAGATAGGGCAGTAATCTCTTGAGCAGTACTCTAGGCATGGGGGGGGGGGTATACAGAAGAACAAGAAGGGTGGGGGTTTGATAGGTGATGATGATGATGATGATAATGTAATCCTGTAGTTCCCATGAAGTCAGCCATACAGGAGAAAGAAACTGACCTCCTGTCTACACAGGAGAACATGGTCTATATTGGTGGTCAGACTGCGAAGAAGTGCTGGGAAGAATATTGTTGGTGAGTTAGTATGATTTGTGAAAAAAAAAATAATTTGCTGGAGTGCTACAGTAACTGCAAACATACTATTTAATGATGACATGCCTTTAAAGGAACTATGTTAATTTATTTTTTGTAATTTATTATTTGCGGCCTATCTTTAGATTATTTAATATGCTCAGGTATTTCAGCTTGCCTAACAAACAAGGAAGTTCTATCTGCTATAGAACAGACTATACCCATGATGGTATCCTAGTGAAATGCCACAACATTAATCGATTGGAATGCCGATATCAGGGAAAATGTAAGATAAGAAGATTGTACAAGAAAAAAATGAAGTTACACTATACAAACATGTAAGGTTTTGTTCATAGCCGCATTGGAGCCGCCTTTCGGAGCCTTTGACGCAGATTTCATCACACCTACTGTGCTTTTAGTGTTAGCATTTATATATATGTAATATTATATATACATACTATTTTGTCTTTTGCACTGGCTGATAAATTGCTCAAGTATTTATTGTTCGATTACAAAGAGTGGACGAGACGGGGACGTCCCATACAGCCCATTAAGGAAAAAAACACAATGTTAAATTATGTTTTTTTTTCACTTATAGCAAACGTAAATGGTGCAATATGAAGGGCTACATGTATCTGGGCAACACATACAGTATCTGTTTATTATGGTTTATACATTACTGAACATACTGTTTATATCTATATGAATACACTGATATTGCTGCTTTCAGATCTTTCCTAAATAGCATCGGTCACCAGACAGTTCTCTTTATTTTAGAAGATAGTGGATGCACCTGCACCCAGTAAGCAGCCCCAGCATAGTTTTGTCACAGATGCTGTTTACGGTCAAAGGTCAAATGACCTAACTATAGTGGTAACAATGTATTTTGTAGCTATCAAGTGTTTTTTAAGGCATTATATTATATTATTATATTATATTATTATATTATTCTGACAATAGGACAGTATCCTCAAGCGATTCTGTAGGTTTACATTCTACAATATTTCATGCGACACAATTAATTCCAATTCCATCTGTAACATGCAACAATTGTTTTCATTCTAATTTAAATTAATCTGACACGTAAAGAAAATGTTTCATTTATCAAATTGTTGTGGTCGCCATATGTAAACAGGGGTCTCTTTCAATGAATGGCCTTACAAATATGAAAATGTGATTTAATTCATATTAACGGATGTGCATGTTGCACGACTTCAAATGCTAGGGCTCTGTGGCTCTGTTTACACTCTGACTAGATTTCCATTGGGCTTCCCTTTTTTTTTTTATCGCAGCCTGAAATGCTATTATTGGCGTCAAAAATATCGGAACCTCAATGGACTCCTTGGTCGATAGAGTGTCAAAATTCACCTATATCCGTTAAAAAACAGAGCTGTCAGGGCTCCACTATAAACGGAAGCCATGACAATCGAACAGAGCCTGACTGAAGTGGTTATCTAACCTAGGCCTCAAAGTCAAAATTCAGGCATTTGGTTGATGCTAGATATAAATGTTACCTCTGCATAAAAAGTTCAGAAGCAAAAATGAGTGTCACAATTCAGGCATCCAAATCAATATAGAATATGAAAACAAAGAAACCGTTTCAGTTAATGATGGAAACTAAAGCAGACGTGACTCTACAAAGTCCTCATAGCATTTTCATTCACCAGTATATAAAAAGCAAATATATGACCATTGATGTATAATTACCAATATAGCTATTTGCTCTTCAGTGCTGATATACTCCACAAGACAGAAACTCATGATTTTATTGGGAAACGTCATTTTAATCGCCCTTTTAATCACACAATTATTCTACTACTACTGACATGGAAATAGCATCTTTGCTAGGAATCATAGCCAAAGGTTCTAAATTGTCCATGATAATAATAGCGCCATCATGTCCTCCTCCCACCTGAGGGATTTATCACCTTATCAGCACAGCTACGTTTTCAACCATTTCTAGAAATAGATATCAGAATGTATATTATTTAAATTCAATGTAATTTATACACTTCTAGAGACTCTCAACTTAAATGTATTTTTAAAGGGGTTGTCCGGGCACAGACAACTGATGACCTATCCACAGGATAGGTCATCAGTATATGATCGGTGGGGTTCCAATAACCAGACCCCACACCGATCAACTGCTCTGGCTGCCTCCAGGCACCCAGATGTCCATGCCCGAAGTAGATGGCTCAAGTCCAGAATAGCGACCGAGCTGCAGCTCTGCTCCTATTCAAGTGAATAGGAGCAGAGCTGCAGTTCTGCAGCACGGCCGCTATGCAGCGAACAGAGCCATCTGCTTCCGGCTCTGAGCTCTGCATGCACAGCATAAAATCCGGCGCCCAGGGCAGCTGATCGGTGCAGGGTCTGGGTATTGGACCCTCACCGATCATATACTGATGACCCATACTGTGGATAGGTCATGAGTTGTCCATGCCCAGACAACCCCTTTAAGAAAAATCTGATCAGTACTACAGCCTGAGATAGGGACTAGCATGAAATAACTGATGCCAAGCTGATTTTCTTCTTGTGAGCACATTGCCAACCTAGCTCTAAGCTGACCATTTGTGTCATGTCTGACAGTCTGGTTGCTAGGGATGCAATTCTTAGCAACCATGGTCTTTTCAATGTTCTAGGAAAGAAAAAATTGTTCAGCTCTTCCTTTCCTTATATTATTCAAAAGGATTGACAAAGCATCTGTTTCAGAAACATGTCTATTTACATAGGACTGTTTTTCAGGATAGCCTCAAAATATACTGTTTGTATACTATAAGTTGAGGAAGTACAAAAAACTGTAGTTATGTGTTATAATCTGTCCAAAATCTTAAATTTTTCCAGTGGTATAGAAGAAGTGGTAACCAATGTTTAAAATGCTATGCATGAATCATCGCTTTGCAAAGATACAAATATACTTCTTTAATATAGGTTATCCTGTATATCCTGGGCCATGCTCTACAATGATATCTATTGTCTGTCTCATATGAGTAATGCAAAATTGTAGCATGAAGTGACAATTCCCAAAGTGTGATTCTATATATGACTTTGTAACTGATGATAATTACTATTTTTATATTTATATAATGCAAATAAATACACTGTACAATTCCATATCTTATAGCTGTAAAGGAAACAGTGTACTATTGTGTTATGAAGGAAAACAACATCTTATTTAGAAAACGTGAAAATACTACTGTATATTTATTTATACCCAGTTCCCTTTTTTCAGATAAAGAGCAGAAATAAAAATGATATTAACACAAAACATGGACGCATATCCTATTACCCGTTGTCGCATCTCCCCTTTCTGACCGCTTGTTTGTGCCTGTTTCTAGACTATTAGGCTGACGAGCCAGTTTTATCAGCATTCTACTAATAAAGTTATATTTTAATACAAAACATAGCTGTGATCATACTAAAATCCCAGGTCTAGAGATATAGATCTATAGTTATACATTAATATTTCATTTACCAAGCCATGAGCTAACCCCAATTCCTAAAATTGCAAAGCCAGTTGTATGAAAGTCTGTAGTCTGCCCTGTAGTCAGTTGGCAATATAAGGCGTTGCATTATATATGAGGGGTCCCTGGCAATCCGCTGATTTTGTTTGGGAGTGTTGCGGCTGCTGCAGGGAAAATAGAGTATTACATGGCAACTATTCAGAAGAATGGCAGTCCATGTAAAAATGGAGGGCCAGACACCGCCAGAGCTGCCGCTTGTTAACTGCTCTCAACTGCTGTTCATAAAGGTGGTCCTGAGCAGGGGTCCTCCCTCTATGACATCCATATGTCCAGTTAGGGCATATGGACAATGGGTTGCTCTGATGGCTCGTAGGAATTTGGTCAACAGACCAGGATATCTTGTTAGTTATAATGAAAGAGTATTGCTGAACAAACTCTTAATTTCCAAATTAAGAAGGAAGTAGAATGGGCCAGTCAGATCAAATATGGCTGACCTAACCCCCCTCCCAAGATTGGCAGCCCACCATAAACATTAAAATGTGCTATTATAACTTTGTTGCCGACATTATAACACATATGAATTCTGCACTACTAACAGGTCGTATTGGTCATTTCATAACTAGCTTTTTGAGAGTGTTTTTTTTTTTTACAGCTAAGCAGCCCTTAGTGTAATTATCTGACCACTGAGATGTTTGACACTCACAAAACTGTATCTGATGCCACCATTGCTATATAGCTATGCAATAATATATATTTTCTATATAGTCTTCTAGCAATTTTTTTTTATTATTCGTTGTTTTCCTTCATTCACAAAAGCCTCAAAAGTAGTCATTTTCAATATCCTGTTTTCTGCACTTTTTATGAGATAGAAATTTATTAAAATGTGGTAACTTTTACAGTTGTAAATTATTTTTATTTTGTTGTAATCACGAGGTTTTTTATGTTACTAGTATCAAAATCTGTTTTCATGATTATTTATTTTAAAAGTTTGTTTAATATATAGTTATGTGTGTCTATGAGAAAAAAATTTGATGTTTATATTACTCTATTTTATAAAAAATCAAATATATTACAAAATTTGGGTTATGATTGATTTATTATTCCTAATATTGTGTAGGTACCCCTCATGCCGCCAAAACAGCTCTGACCCATAAAAGCATGGACTCCAGAAGACATTAGCAGCAGATCCTTAAAATCCCACAAGCTGAAAGGTGGGGCCTTCATGCATCTGACTTGTTTTTCTAGAACATCTCACAGATTTTCGATCGTATTGAGATCTAGGAATTTGGAGGACAAGTCAACACATTGATCTCTTTTTCATGTTTCTCAAACCGTTCCTGAACAATTTTTGCAGGATGACGGCACATTTTACTGTGGAAAGAGGCCACTGTCATTAGGGTATACTGCTGCCATGGTGGGGTGTATTTAATCTGCAACACTATTTAGGTAGGTGGTTCGTGTCAAAGTTACATCCACATGAATGCCAGGACCGAAAGGTTCCCAGACGATCACACTGCCTCCACCGGCTTGGGTTTTTTCCATAGTGCATCCTGGTGCCATGTCCTCCTAAAATAAGGGATGAACACGCATCTGCCCATCCACATACTAAAAAAGCTTATGTGATTCATCAAACCAGGTAACTTTCCACATGATATAAAAGAAAATATGATTTGTCAAACCAGTTCACATTTTTCCATTGCTCCATGGTCCAGTTCTGATGCCCACGTGTCCACTCTAACCGGACTGCAGCTGTGCAGCTCCATATGTAGCAATCTGCAATGCACAGTGTGTTCTGACACCTTTCCATCATAGCCAGCATTAACTTTTTTCAGCAATTTGCGCTAGAGTGGGATCGCACTAGACGAGCCAGCCTTTGCTCCCCACGTGCATCAATGAGTTGTCCTTGGGTTACCGGTTGGCCTTCCTTTTGGTTGGTTCTAACCACTGCATCCCGGGAACAGTCAAAAAGACTTGTCGTTTAGGAAATGCTCTGACCCAGTCGTCTAGCAATCAAAATTTCTCCTTTGTCAAAGTCACCCAGATTCTAAACGCTTGCCCATTTTTCCTGCTTCCAACACATCAACTTCAAGAACTGACTGTTCACTTGATGCCTAATATATCCCACCTATTGACAGGCACAATTGTCAAGAGATAATCAATATTATTCACTTCACCTGTCAGTGGTTTTAATGTTGTGGCTGTGCCGTGTAGTTGTACAGAGCCACCATAGTATTGTAATACATTCACTACAATGCAGGCCAGTTTCACATGAGCATAATACGAGCACATTTCTGCACCCCTATCATGGTCGCAAAACGCGAGCTGACCGCCACTGCCGGGTCTGATGCGGTTAGGAGCCTCACACACGAGCGTGTTTGGTCTGTGATATACGGTCTGTGCGTCGGCCGCATTTCCTGGATCGAACACACTGCAGGGAGCCGGGGCTCCTAGCATCATAGTTATCTATGACGCTAGGTGTCACTGCCTCGCTGAGGGACAACAGTCAGGTACTGTAATCATGTTTTCAGTACGGGACAGTTGTCTCGCAGCGAGGCAGTGACACCTACCGTCATAGATAACTATGATGCTAGGAGCCCGGCTCCTTGCAATGTGTTCGGTCCGGGAAATGTGGCCGCTGTACAGACCGTATATCACGGACCAAACACGCTTGTGTGTGAGACTCCTTAGTTTAAATAATGAGGCCTGCAGTCTGGCCGGGTTTTGTGTCACAAAGATGTTATTTTCATCCTGACCAGGATGCCACTCGTGTTTTAATGAAAATACCAAGGGTATGCTGTCTCTAAGTTCAAATAGGAAAAAAAAACCTTTCTGTTTCCCAGTGTATGTTTACTGTAATAAAATGGCCACAGAAGCTTACGCATTGAAAGACAAACTGACTCTTAATCCTAACGCGGTCTCAGATGAAAGTTTGGATGCTTCAGTAAGTGACGCTCTCTCCCCCTCCTCTATAGTAGTCAAAGCTGTCTCAATTCCACACATATCCGGTAAAGGAAACATGTATAATAAACATTACAAGATGGAAATAAAACATATGACTGCGGTGTGGGACAAGGTTTGTAACATTTCTTAAGTTCCAAAATCACAGCTGCAGACTGCATCTTAAAATGCATAAACAACAAATATCATATAGATAATTTCCCTTGTCCTGACCCCCAATAATCAGCATATCAAAGGGGTCAAAGTATGCATATGGAGGAAGCACAATATACATTCCTCACACAGCAGAACCCTATATAGTAAATGAAACAATACAAAAAAAAAAAAAGTAAGAACCTAATAACAATGACATAATCCTTGTTCACATGACATTTTTTCTACGTTAAATGTAGGCGGTGACGGATGCCTAACAGTGCCATCGGTCACCCATTGGTCATGAAATACAGTATACGTTAACAGGATGGCTGTGATATTTTTTACGGGATCGTGTGGAACAGCATAGTCTACTACGCTATTCCATACGTCAAACACAAAAAGGTATAAAGAACACTCTTTTGGCCTTTGTCGGACTAGTGGAGGCCTATGAACATGTTTAACATGTATGTCAGGTACTTTCCTGGTGAATATGCTAAGTGTAGGGAAAAAAAGTGAAGTAAACAGGGCCTGACAGACTTGTAATAGCCTTTTTACACAAATGTTTTAATTCCCATCATGAAAGGGTGCCTTTCCAGGGACGTAGCCAGGTGGTGGCACGCGGGGCATGTGCGCCAGGGGCAACAAGGAGGGAAGGCAGGAGGGCACCGGGCCGGGTGGCACAGGCATAGTTGTCAACAGAATTTGCCGGGACTGTCCCGAATTTTACAGAGCCAGCCCGGCAAATTACTTTCCCAGTCGTGGCCTTAAGGACGTGGCATATTTTGGCCTTCAGTGCGCTGCAATTTTTTTTTTTTTTCATCGTCGCATTCCAAGAACCATCACTTTTTTTTTTTTCCATTCACATAGTCACATATGGGCCTGTACACCAGTTTTCTGGCGTAGAAAATCATAAACGACACGAAAACTACCTTTTCTAAAAAAGTGAGCGGAGCTTAGCTGAAGGGACGGAGCCACCCACAGACCAACAAATTTACCACAATTTACGCCCGAAACTGGTATTTCACTCTGTGGAACATGGACAGTTGAAGATGCACAACATTTTTTAAGAGGCGTGCTCCTTTTAACAAATTAGTCGCATTTTACTCCTGCAGGCTTTAAACTAAGACTTTAGTATGAAACACCAGTCATATTAAATTTGCCCCTGTGTTTTCCTAATGCAGGGTCTGCGGAAGCGTTGCATGACACAGGGATCCTCTCTTTGCTTTTCTTCCTGTGTAATGGACTTCCACCCACACATAGGAAATAGGTAGAAGATTTTCACTGCTTGTTCCTTTTATTATTCAGAAACCTGTTTCTTATAATATACCAACTAAGATTAGGGAAATCTTGTAATTTATCCCACCATATAATTTATGACCAAAAATTAGTATTTTCAAGAAGGAAATGTCGTGTGGTTACAATGAGAATTATTCATAACATTTAACAGCCAGGAATTAATTTACAGAAATAACTTGCCAAAGGAAAAGAGGAGGAAGAAAATCACTAATCACAGTCAGATAATAACAAATGTATCCGGACAAAGGAATAGAATCTGCCTGCAGTTGGGAATGTATTTTATGGAAACAACTGTCAAGTTGATCTGAGACTTTGGACACCTTTGCAGACATTTTTTTTTTTTTGTTATATTTGAACTACATGTATGTTATTTGAAAAAACCAAATACAATTGGTTTTAATGAAACATTTCGCACCGTTTGACTTCTGCAGCTCGTATGTCCTGCAAACGCTACAGATTTGGTTGCAGATTTTGTGCCTGCGGCAGAAACAATCTCATTCTGATTAATGGAATGGATTTTCAGAGGCCTTTATAATATAATACATTCTGCTCAGTGCCGTTCACTGCTAAGGCCCAGTTCACACAGTGTTTTTTTAGCGCTGAAATAATGTTTTTTGCATTTGATTCATTTAAAAAATGGCCTAAAAAAGCGTATAATACGCCTAAAAAGTGCATAAAAAAAACTCAAAATCCATAGGCAATCGAAAATCTGCCTCAAAAGTCCTGAAGGAATTTTGAGGCAGATTTTTTTATGCCTGACAAAGAACTCCGTGTGAACTGAGGGTATGTTCACACGCAAACTCAAAAACATCTGAAAATACGGAGTTCTTTTCAAGGGAAAACAGCTCCTGATTTTCAGGCGTTTTTGAAGCTGAAAATGAATTTGGAGCTTATTTTGAGGCTTAGGCTGGGTTCACACGAGCACATTAACGTCCGTAATGGACGGACGTATTTCAGGCGGAAGTCCCGGACCGAACTCAGTGCAGGGAGCCGGGCTCCTAACATCATAGTTATGTACGATGCCAGAGTCCCTGCCTCTCCGTGGAACTACTGTCCCGTACTGTAATCATGTTTTCAGTACGGGACAGTAGTTCCACGGAGAAGCAGGGACTCCTAGCCTTAAGGTATGTTCACACGGCAGCGTCCGTAGCGGCTGAAATTACGGGGATGTTTTCAGGAGAAAACATCCCCGTAATTTCAGCCGTAACGGCATGTGCAGGCGCTTGAACGCCGCATCCATTACGGACGTAATTGGCGCTGCTTTTCATTGGAGTCAATGAATAACGGCTCCAATTACGCCCCGAGAAGTGACAGGTCACTTCTTTGATGCGGGCGTCTATTTACGCGCCGTCTTTTGACAGCGGCGCGTAAATATACGCCTCGTGTGAACAGACAAACGTCAGCCCATTGCTTTCAATGGGCAGATATTTGTCAACGCTTTCAAGCCGTAATTTCGGACGTAATTCGGGGGTTAAAACGCCCGAATTACGTCCGTAATTAGTGTGTGTGAACATACCCTTAGGGACGTAATGCGGCTTGAAAGCGTTGACAAACATCTGCCCCTTCTTGGGGCGTGATTGGAGCCGTTATTCATTGACTCCAATGAAAAGCAGCGCCAATTACGTCCGTAATGGGCGCGGCGTTCAAGCGCCTGCACATGCCGTTACGGCTGAAATTACGGGGATGTTTTCTCCTGAAAACATCCCCGTAATTTCAGCCGTTACGGACGCTGCCGTGTGAACATACCCTTAGTTTCAGGCTTCTTTTGAGGCGTTTTTTGATGCGTTTTTCATAGTGTTCAATGGAAAATCAGCTCCAAAAAACGCCTCAAGAAGTGACATGCTGCTTCTTTTTACAGAGCGTCTTTTTATGCTCCGTTTTTAAAAAAAGAGGTGTAAAAATACGCCCTGTATGAATTAAATGCTGTTTTTCCCATTGATTTCGATGGGCAGATGTTTGTAGGCGTTCATCTTCCGTTTTTTCAGGCGTTTTTCGAGGCGTAAAAGCCCCAACATACGCCTGAAAACACTGTGTGTGAACATACCCTTAGGGCATGGCCAGACGTGGCGGAATTGCTCTGGAATTCCGCTGCGGCCAGTCCGCTGCGGAAATCCGCAGCGGACATATTCTCCATTGCTTTCCACTGCTTTTTAGTTGGGTTCGTGCACACGTTGCGGAAAACTCCGCTGCGAACCATAGGCTGCGGTGCGGAATTTGGTGTCCGCAGCATACACTGGCTGTTGCGGACGTGTAGCGGACTTGTTGCGGACTCATTGCGGAATTTCTCCATTGACTTCAATGGAGATTCGAAATTCTGCAATGAAATACGCAGATGTTATGTGTGTTGCGTAGCGTATTGGTTTTACGAACATGATATTTCTTCATTCTGGCTGGCCCCATGCACACTAACGTAAAAACGGCCGTAATCACGGGCCGTTATTACGGCACAGGCAGGCCCATAGAAGTGAATGGGGCTCCCGTAATTACAGGTGACTACGTGTGTGCACCCGTAATTACGGGAGCGTTGCTAGGCGACGTCAGTAAATAGTCACTGTCCAGGGTGCTGAAAGAGTTAAATGATCGGCAGTAACTGTTTCAGCACCCTGGACAGAAACTTCCGATCACAATATAGATCAACGTGTAAAAAAAATAGAAGTTCATACTTACCGAGAACTCCCTGCTTCTTCCTCCAATCCGGCCTCCCGGGATGACGTTTCAGCCCATGTGACCGCTGCAGCCAATCACAGGCTGCAGCGGTCACATGGACTGCCGCGTCATCCAGGTCGGGCTGGATGTCGAAAGAGGGACGCGTCACCAAGACAACGGCCGGGTAAGTATGAATTTCTTGTACTTTTACTAGGGAAAGGGCTGCCCCTTCTCTTTATCCTGCACTGATAGAGAGAAGGGAAGCCCTCTTCACCTGAATACGCAACGGCTAATCCGCATCAATTTAATGCACATTTTAGGCAAAGCCGCAACAAAATCTGCAAAGCAGATAATGTGCGGCATTGATGCGGACAGTGTCGGCAGAAATACGCCACGTCTGGCTATGCCCTTACCCTTCGGCCTATCTCTAGCTTATCTCGAGCCTCTCTCTCTAGTCTCCTGAACACTATTCTCTGGCTCCGAGCACATCACGTTTATGTCCTACATTTAGCACGTGTCGGGAAAGCTTCCAACATACGTGCTAAAGGTGTCCGTCACAACCTACATTTAACATATACATCGGGAGCTTAAGGGTATGTTCACACGTAGTCAACCAAAACGTCTGAAAATCCAGAGCTGTTTTCAAGGGAAAACAGACCCTGCTTTTCAGACGTTTTTTTACCAACTCGCATTTTTACCAACTCATTTTTTTACCAACTCGTTTTTGGAGCTGTTTTCATTGGAGTCTATGAGAAAACAGCTCCAAAAACGTCTGAAAGAAGTGTCCTGCACTTCTTTTGACGAGGCTGTATTTTTACGAGTCGTCGTTTGACAGCTGTCAAACGACGACGCGTAAATAACAGGTCGTCTGCACAGTACGTCGGCAAACCCATTCAAATGAATGGGCAGATGTTTGCCGACGTATTGGAGCCGTATTTTCAGACGTAAAACGAGGCATAATACGCCTCGTATACGTCTGAAATTTGGCCGTGTGAACATACCCTTAAAAACGTGATGTGCACTGAATAAATATAAATCAAAACAGATGTCAGTAAACTGGTCTGTTGGATTGAGCACTGAACGCATCTAGTAGTTATAAGACATTCATACTGCAGAAGAAAAACCAAGCAAAACATTTTACCAATTTGTAAATATGTGTTTTGTTTTTTTTAAATGAAAATACATACATTGCAATTAAAAAAAAAAAAAGTCTGTAAATGTATCCATAGCCTTTAGGTTGTACACAATACATGTAACTATACAGATGGGGGAGGCAAGCTCTGAATATAGCAGCAGGGGCAATAGAAAAGTCAGGAGTCTTAGGGCATGTTCACACGGTTTCTGTACGAAGCAGAAAAATACAATGCAATTTTCAAATTTTAGGCAGATTTTCCAAACATTTTTTAAAGCGTTTCTTCACAGTGTTTTTGGAATTGACCATAGAAAATGTCCAAAATCTGCCTAAAAAAAGAAGTGACATGCACTTATTTTTTACAAGGTGTAATTTTATGCCTTGTTTTTTCAAAACGTCATAAAATTGTGCCTCATGTGCACTACCAAGCTTTTAACCAATGAAAACAATGGTAAGCTGTTAGCAGACGTTCTCAGAGCGTAATGGCCCGTTTTGCACTCCGAAATACGCCTGAAAGAACTCTGTGTGACCGTACCCTTATATGTTCACATTGGCAACATGGCTGCTCGATTCAAAGGGTATGTTCACACGCTGAGCCAAAAACGTCTGAAAGTACGGAGCTGTTTTCAAGGGAAAACAGCACCTGATTTTCAGACGTTTTTTGAGCAACTCACGTTTTTCGCGCTGTTTTTTGCGCCGTTTTCGCAGCGTTTCCGCGCCGTTTTTTCTGCCGTTTTTGGAGCTGTTTTCAATAGAGTCTATGACAAAATGGCTCCAAAAACTTCCCAAGAAGTGTCCTGCACTTCTTTTGACGAGGCTGTAATTGTACGCGTCGTCTTTTGACAGCTGTCAAACGACGACGCGTAAATTACAGGTCGTCGGCACAGTACGTCGGCAAACCCATTCAAATGAATGGGCAGATGTTTGCCGACGTATTGGAGCCGTAATTTCAGGCGTAAATCGAGGCATAATACGCCTCGTTTACGCCTGAAAATAGGTCGTGTGAACCCAGCCAAAAGATGAACATCACAAATCCATTTGACTACAATAACAATTTTTACAAGGGAGAATAGAATACAGTTTTCTTTGCAAGCGGTTTCTTAGAACAACCTATAATTGCTTATTTAAAAACAAACCATAACTATAATCAAGGAAAAAAGGAAATTGTTACTTTTTATGTGTCCTTGTGGAGTAATTTTGTGTCGTGCTACTTCAACAACATGCCAATAAACACAAATACAAACAAAAAGAGCCATATTTTAAAGGAGACACCTAAACTGATCGATACGTGTCCCTGGTGTCAGACCCCCATTGATATCCTAAAGATAGGCCATCACTGTGTATTCCCAGAAAACACATTTAATTTGTGCTATAGACTGTTAGGGTATGTTCACACGGCCTATTTACGGACGTAATTCGGGCGTTTTTGCCCCGAATTACGTCTGAAAATAGCGCCTCAATAGCGCTGACAAACATCTACCCATTGAAAGCAATGGGCAGACGTTTGTCTGTTCACACGAGGCGTATATTTACGCGCCGCTGTCAAATGACGGCGCGTAAATAGACGCCCGCGTCAAAGAAGTGACCTGTCACTTCTTTGGCCGTAATTGGAGCCGTTATTCATTGACTCCAATGAATAGCAGTGCTAATTACGGCCGTAATGGACGCGGCGTTCAAGCGCCTGCACATGTCGGTACGGCTGAAATTACGGGGATGTTTTCAGGCTGAAACATCTCCGTAATTTCAGCCGTAACGGACGCCCTCGTGTGAACATACCCTAATGTGTCTTAGGCCAGGATCACACAAAGTTTTGATGCAGTTTTTGGTGCAATTTTTGGCTCACTTTTTTAAACCAAATACAGGAATGGACACAAAAAGAAAGGAGATACATCAGTCTTTCCGTTATACCTTTCATTCCTTTTTGATCCACTTCTGGTTTTTACTAAAAAAAAACTGGGCCAAAAACTGCATCAAAACTGTATGTGTGATCCTGCGTTTATGCTCCACTCTCTCCAGCGTAGATAAACGTTTGACAAACTTCTGACATGTCCTAGTGACATGTCAGAAGTTTGGATTGGTGGGAGTCCGAGCACTGAGACCCCCACCAATCGCTAGAACGAAGCAGCTGAAGCGCTCGCGTGAGCGCTCAGTCGCTTCGTGTCTGTTTGGCTTTTTCCGGAAACCCGATGTATCGGAGTACGGGCTCATAGACTTTCTATTGAGCCCGTACACTGCTACATTTATTTCTGGAAAAAGCCGAACAGACACGAAGCAGCTGAGCGCTCACACGAGCGCTTCAGCTGCTTCGTTCTAGCGATTGGTGGGGGTCTCAGTGCTCGGACCCCCACCAATCCAAACTATGACATGTCAGAAGTTTGTCAAACATTTAGCTACACTTTAAGTCCTCCTCCACAAACAGAATTTGTGGCAATTTAATCTGCATCAGAAAACGCTTATAAATATGCCAGTGTTAAATGTAACATCCGTGGTTTGTTTTTTAAGGCGTTTTTTGGTGGCGTTTTAATTTAATTTAATTTTGCACATGCTTTTTTTCTGGTGTTTTTTAAGGCCTATAAAGAAGCCTATGGGAGAAACTCCTGAAAAAATCTTAATAACCAGATCACAAAATTGCCTTAAAAACGCCACGGACCAAATAGCAGTTGTGTATAGTGCATTTTATATTTTAATATAGACTATAATGTAACATCTGGCCACACTAAAAGATGCCATTAAAAAATGCAAAATGCACAAAAATGCAACAAAACTCCAGTGTGAATCCAGTCTAATACCTGCTGGTCTGGAACAGTTCCCAAGTGCAGAGGTTATGCTCGCACCAGAGCGTCAGCCTCAATCATCACACAAAAAGTTTGTGAAATCCCGTTGTTTACCCCTTGTGTCTTGTGCTAAACACATTGAATACTTTTACGTCAACGTTCCTCCTATACCGTCCACGGATCTGACGTCAGCAATCTGTGCAGAATAACCAGTTTACATACTGGTCATAATAAACTGGCCACTCTGTGTAAAAGACTTATGAATACAAGTGTTATAGTTAATTAGTTTCAACACATTGCAGCAAACACTTGAGGTTGTCTAGTTGATGCAATACAAGCTGTTGGATTGCTTGGTTACCAAATATATACAGAGGCTTTAGAAAAAAAATATCCTGCTTACCAGCACAACTTTAAATCTAAGACATAAGGAATTTAGATAATCTCATTCAAAACAAGAAAATCATTCAGGTTTCAGCCTAAATAAATAATTTCAGGGACTTATATAGAAATCTCAGATTGAGCTATAATACCACAAGCATGGTACGGCTCCGTGCATGTGAAACTTAATCATGGGAATATGCCAGGAGTAATTACTACCCTCCCCCTTCAGTCATTGCTGATCTCTGATAATTGGACCGCCGGCATCCACCTCTTACCAGTGTCCACAGGTCTGTGTCTCTTCACTGGCGTCTCCTTTGCCAGGAACTCCGGAGCGCTGTGCTCTCTGCTTCCTCTCCCCGGCTGTTCCATAGGCTGCATGCACCAGTAAAATTATCCCCAGCCTATCCATGAGCACTCTGGCCCTTTAAGGGCACCAGTAAAATTATCCCTGAGCACCCTGGCTCTTAAAAAGGAATCCTGCCCCTTTCTCCAGTGCCTGAGCAATGTTGTGTCTTCCCAGTGTTTGTCCTGCAAAGGTTCCCTAGCTGTAGTCAGTGTCCAGTGTACCTGCCAAGTCCAGTGTCCAAAACGACTTCACTATCCATGTCAGGAGTCCTTGCCAAGTCCAGTGTCCAAGATGACTGCACTATCAGTGTCCAGTGTACCTGCCAAGTCCAGTGTCCAAGACAACTTCACTATCCATGTCTGGAGTCCTTGCCAAGTCCAGTGTCTGAGACAACTGCACTATCTGCGTCCGGTGTCCCTGCCAAGTCCAGTGTCCGAGACAACTTCACTATCCTTTTCTGGTGTCCTTGCCAAGTCCATTGTCCGAGATGACTGCACTATCTGTGTCCGGTGCCCCTGCCAAGTCTAGTCTCCAAGACGACTGCACTATCTGTGTCAGGAGTCCCTGCCAAGACCAGTGTCGGAGACGACTGCACTATCCGCGTCCAGTTTCCGTGTCAAGTCAAGTGTCCGAGACGACTTCTGTATTCAAGTCCAGTAATCCGACACAAGCCTGCTTCCGATAGTCCGGTACAAGCCAGCTTCCGAAAGTCCAGCACAAGCCTGCTTCCGATAGTCTGGCACAAGCCAGCTACCCAGGTACTCTTGTCCTAGTGTCTGTCATTGACTTTCCGTTTGCCAAGCTGCTACTCCGCTACGGCGGAGCGGCCCAGTGGGTCCACATACCCCACAGTCGTGACAGTAATTTCTGTCTGCTGGCAGTTTCCACTAGAGCAGGGGTCGAATGTAATGCAATACAGAAAGCATTTATTAACAAATCCCCCCTCCAAACTCCATTTCACTTTAGTATAAGCTTCTCACGAATGGTACTCTTCGTCCGTCCTATATAAACAAATGGGAAATAGAACTAAATACCTCCTTTAGTGATAGCCAAGTTACTAAGATTCTCAATAAAGTTCTCTATGCATCTGTTAACACTAGAATACAAGAACTCAACTATAAAATACTCTCGAGATGGTACAAAACACCAGAATTATTACATAGAATTAATCCGTCATACTCCCCCTTACGTTGGAGATGTGGTAAAGAAATAGGGAACTAGTCTCACATATGGGTACATTGCTTCTTAATTAAGTCATTTTGGAATATTACAGAAAAAATTCTAAACACCATTTACTCAACATCTATAAAATTGACACCTAATCTTATTCTCATGAATCTTTTTGACACTCAAAATTTTGATATCAACACTGAACTTACATTACATTTATTAAATGCTAAAAAACTGCTTATTCCTCGCCTATGGATGGAAAAATTGACTCCCTCAATAAAGGATTGGTACAAGGAAACTTGTATTATTCATAACTTTGAAAAAAGACGTTGGATTAGATGTAGAAACTATGATAAATTTCTCAAGATATGGCAAAAATGGTTGACTTTCCAAGAATCAGAGCTAGTCGACTCGTTTTTGTCAACGGATCTAATCTTTGTCTAGAAAACGTTGCTTGAGATAGAAACACGAAAAGATACTTTATCTGTATTGTACTGATTATCTTTCCAGATCATCATTAAGCGGAATCCCCTACCCTTTCTTTTTTCTCCCCCTATTTGTTGTTTTTGTTATTATACTTTACTGCTCTGTAATGTCACAGTGATTCTGTATTAGGCTATGTTCACACAAAGTATTTTGACAAGTTTTTTGATGCGGAAACCGCGTCACAAAACTTGTCAAAAACGGCCCGAAAATGCCTCCCATTGATTTCAATGTGAGGCGTCGGTGTCTTTTTCCCGCGACCAGTAAAACTGCCTCGCGGGAAAAAGAAGCGACATGCCCTATCTTCGGGTGTTTCCGCCTCTGACCTCCCATTGACTTCAATGGGAGGCAGAGAAAGCGTATTTCGCGGTGTTTTATGCCCGCGGCGCTCAATGGCCGCGGGCAAAAAACGCAGCGAAAAACTCTGCGAAAATCGGCGTGCAGGGAGAGGAATATCTGCCTCAAACTTCCAAACGGAATTTTGAGGCAGATATTCCTCCTGCAAAATACTCCGTGTGAACATAGCCTTTAATCCTTTTGTTACCTTTTGAAAGAGAATTCTAAAATAAACAGAATTTACAAATAAATAAATAAAAAAAGATTGCCTTTCAAAGGTTTACATCGCCTTTGAAGGACAATAGAGACGTTCTTATATTGAGCACAATAAACAGCGATAGCAGCACCCCTGTCCGAGTACGAGGGACCCCGTAGAGAAACACACAAGCCAGACGGCATCCTGGGCTATAATAGGTACATGGGAGGGGTTGATTCTTTAGATCAAGTGCTAAAGTAGCGCCATGCGGAAATCGTGGGTGTGATACAAAAACTGGCTGTAAAGATGGCATTGTATGATGCTTATGTGCTTCATCGACGTGCAGTCCAGAACCTTTCTTGAATTTCAAGAGGTGGTTATTAAAGCCTTGATATTTGGCAACCAAAAAGGGGGGGGGGGGCTTTACTTCTGGAAGAAAGGCAACATGAATTGTATCAGGGCAACACTTTCCTAACGAAATCCCCTCCACTACTAAAAAGGGAACATCCCAAAAAAGTGCAAAGTTTTATAAAAGGGGGATAAGAAAGGACACAACTTACCACTGTGAAACCAGCCCTACACAACCTAGCCTGTGCATAAAAGATTGCTTCAAAATATACCATACATGACTGGAATTTCAATTTTATTGTTTATTTCTACCCCCTTATTATTATGCAGCCTTATGTTCTCCGCACAGCTTACTCCCGAAAGTTCCTTTCCTTTTGAGCCCTGAGGTATGCCCAGACAGCGCAGTTTATGCCAACATATGGGGTATTGCACAACTCGAGAGAAATTGCCTGACAATGTTGGGGTGCTATTTCTACTATGGTCCTTTTGAAAAAAATAAATATAAATATCATTGAAATGTATTTTTTTTTTCCATTTTACCGCTTAATTATAATAAAATCTTCTTTTCTGACCTTTGAGGGACAGACCATAATAATAAAAAAATAAATAAAAGTAAAAAAAAAAAGTTAAACATTTTTTTTATAATAAATACACATAAAATACCCACCCAAAAAGAAGTCCCTCCCCCGCCAATCATTGTAGTAACGCTAGACATGACCCAATTACCCTAAAGTAGACATGTAATATATCAAAATTTACGATAGATAATCACAAAAAAAAGGTCTATTTTAGGGTAAAACTATATCATTAGCAGACAAAAATAGCTAAAAAGTTATTTTTACTATTATTTTCAAACTTTAAGCCTAAAAATGCTAAAATAGTAAAAAGGATGTGTATAAAAATGATAAAAAAAGAAACCTGCATTGTCTATGAAAAAAACCCAAGTTGAAATAGCTCTTAGGGTATGTTCACACGGCCTATTTTCAAACATCTGCCCATTGATTTCAATGGGTAAACGGCGTTCTGTTCTGACGGAGCGTCTTCGCAACGAAAAAGAAGTGCAGGACACTTCTTGGGACGTTTTTTGAGTGGTTTTCCATAGACTCTATTGAAAAAAGCTCCAAAACGGCCGTAAAAACGAAAATCGCGAGTAGCACAAAAAACGTCTGAAAATCAGGAGCTGTTTTCTCTGTATTTTGAGACGTTTTTGACTCTGCGTGTGAACATACCCTTAAACTAACGCGTGCTAAATATGGCTAAACGGTGTCTGGTCCTGAAGGCTCAAAAGAGCCCGGATCTGAACCGGTAAAAAAATGAAATAAAACTATGATGCCAACACAAAGAAAAACAAGGTATGGTGAAACCTTCTTTATTGAAAAAATTGTGTGGTACCATTATCCATTTAAAAAGCAGATTTCGAATTTAGGAAAACACTAAGGTTTCCAAATTTTCACTACATTTCAGATTTTTTTTATAAATAGTGAACATTTTGAACAAATTTTACCACTCATTCAGACGAGCGTGTTCCGCGTGCGTGTTCTGTTCGTTGAAATAACTGACAGCACACAAAATAACTGACAGCACACAAAATAACTGACAGCACACAGACCCATGCAAGTCAATAGGGCTATTCAGACATGCGTGATTGTACGGTTGTGTGAAACTACCTGCATATCCTACATTGGTCCGTTTTTGCAGACGTTGACGCCCATTGAAGTGAAAAACACGGACAGCACACGAACGACATCCGTGTGCTGTCCTTGTTCCACAGTTGCTAAAGAAATGCAGAGAAATATTTTAAAAAAAAGGAAGTGCTTGCAGAGAATAATCACAGACGTAAAAAACAGATGCCACACGGAACGCACAGTGATGTCAATCGGACATGAAATGCAGAAAATCCGGTCAGTTTTTTGCGCATGCAAATGAGACAAGCTCGTGTGAATGAAGCCTAAATCCAAACTAGGCAGCGTCCTTAAGGGGTTAAAAATGCCACAACAAACGCAGCAAAACGCTATGTGTGAATCCATTAAATTATATTGGAGTTTATAAGACGGAAGCTGCCCATTTTCATTATATCTATTATATTAAGCCTATATTTGTACATAATTATTGTTTTCTTTTCCTCCCACGTATAATCCCCGCAGCGCTCATTGCTCCTGATGGGTGACCTTAATGCGCCTGTTAATAAAAAAAAAGCCATACGATGCACGGGCAGACATAGAGCGAATTTTAACCTGCTCAGCGCACGCATAGCAGTAAGCGGCAGTATATGAAGTCACCTTATTCGTGACTGGAACAGTCCATAACAGGCTACATGAAAGCCACCTAGATTTCAGCTGCGAGGACGCCGGGAAGGAAGTGCCGCTGTGTTTTGGATGCGCACGTTGTTTCACAGAGCAGCATGGATGAGCACATTGAGTTACTGTGCGGCTGCTACGAGCAGATACTGTTTGGATACCAGGTCACCCCGGGCGGAGAGGTTTGTATTTTGTATCTTTCAACTCGGAACTTGATATTTCTTCCTCAAAGCGTATGAATAATCAGTTGTGTTAGAAGTTCATCTGCTTGGGTTGTGACGTTTTACACGATTCACCCTGAAAGCTGCATTTATCGTCATCGTTAACATCTCCCAAATTTGGACGTCAGAAATCGGGACAAGGTGCTATATCAGTCCCAAACACAATAGCACTAGAAATCCCTCAAACCCTGGCACCCCCCCCCCCCTCAACCCGGTACATGCAGTGTGCATCAGTGCCCATCGCGCCCCGCAGCCCAGTCGTCTTTCCCCAGCGTTCCCCACAGCCCCGTCGTCTTCCCTCCCCGGCGTTCCCCACAGCCCCGTCGTCTTCCCTTCCCGGCGTTCCCCACAGCCCCGTCGTCTTCCCTCCCCGGCGTTCCCCACAGCCCCGTCGTCTTCCCTCCCTGGCGTTCCCCACAGCCCCGTCGTCTTCCCTCCCCGGCGTTCCCCACAGCCCCCCCCCCCCCCCGGTGTGCCCTGTAGTCATCGTTCCTCCCTGGCGTCCCCCGCAGCTCTGTTGTAGTCAATTCCCGGCCTGCAGCCTTGTAGTCGCCTTCCCTCCCCGGCGCGCCCCGCAGCCATGTCGTTGACGTCCCTTACCAGCGTGCCCCGCCGTGCAGCCCTGTCGTTGATGTCCCTCCCCGGCGCGCCCCGCTGCCATTTCGGCGTTCAACCCCAAAAGTTCTGTTGCACGCCACTCACACATATGCCAAACGTAGATGAGAACTGTGATGTGGACAGAGCTTTAGGGTATGTTCACACGGCTTATTTTCAGGCTGTAAACGGCTGAAAAACGGCTGAAAAATCGGAAGTAGAACGCCTCCAAACTTCTGTCCATTGATTTCAATGGGAAAAGCGGCGTTCTGTTCTGACGGGGAGTTTTTTTGCGTGGACGTTTTGAAAAATGGCCGCGTAAGAAAACTCATGCGAAAAAGAAGTGCATGCCACTTCTTGAGACGTTTTTGGAGCCATTTTTCATTGACGCTATAGAAAAATCGCTCCAAAAAGGGCCGTGAAAAACACGAGTTGCTGAAAATCAGGCGCTGTTTGCCCTTAAACAGCTCCGTATTTTCAGATGTTTTTGGCTAAGCGTGTGAACATAGCCTAAGACTGGCTGAACTAAAAAAAAAATAAACCTGTGAAGTCAGTACTCTGTGATTTTTGCCTGTTAAAATAGGTCCGCTCGGAGGGTCTGCATTCTAACTTTTTCCTTTCTCTGTATGTAGCAATGGACGGCCACAGCGGATTTCACAAACCATGCCCACACAGCCTCTTTATCCGTGGTTGCCGTTAATAACAGATTTGTAGCCACTGGAAGCAAAGATGAAACCATTCAGATCTATGATATGAAGAAGAAGGTTGAACATGGGGTCTTACTGCATCACAATGGTATGTTAACCACGTCATCACTGTTTTGGTCTTTTCCGTAGTAAGTATACATCAGGCGGTCCTTCAGACTAATATGCTTAAAACTGTTTTCTAAGCAGTGGCTTGCACAATATTATTATTCTTATTTTTTTTACCCCACATTACTTGACGTACTTGATTGACAGCCACGCGTCTGCAGTAACAGCCGGAATCGAGAAAAACTGATCTTAGCCCCTGAATCACCGCACTCAGTACAGATTGAGGTGTGGACAAAGTAGGGGCACACTGGAAAATACAGAAAGTCCTTGGCCTAATAAGTTCCCCAGGGCTGTGTCTGGTACTAGTCACTGTTAGGCTCTGTTCACATCTGCGTTGGGGTCCCGTTCTGATATTCCGTCGGAGCTTTCCATCAGAACGGGACCCTGAACAGACACAAACTGACACAGATGGAAACCAGAGGTTTCCATTTCCATCAACATTGATTTGAATGGTGACGGATCCGGTGCCCGTGGTTTCCGTTTGTCTCTTGTGCACCGGACCTGTCGTTTTGCCGGGAGCAATAGCGTAGTCGACTAAAAATGTGAGAAAACCTATAAATATCACTGTTGCACCTATTTAATAATTAGGCTACATGCACACATTGTGACATTTTGGTGCAGAAAATCCACATTAAAAAAAAAAGGTAAATGCAGGTAAATTCTGCACCCATGGGCTTGTCCACACGTAGCGGAATTGCTGCGTATTTTCCATCTGGAATTGCGGATGGAAAATACGAAGCAGAATACAGTAGCAACAAAGTGGGTGAGATTTAACAAAATAGGACATGCAGTGAGTTTTACACAACGGACACGCTGCGTGAAAAACAACGCATGTCTGAATAGCACCATTGATTTTCATAGGTTTGTGTTGTGTCTGAAAAAATTGGACAGCACACGGACATGAAATATGTTCGTGTGAATAAGGCCTAATAGTGCGTTTTTTGTTATGGGTTTTTACGTTTTGGTGCAGTCAGTTTACGTGTGGAAAAATTCTGCAACGTGTAGATGAGATTACTTGAAATCTCATTTACTTCGCTGGTACTCTATTACGCTGCAGATTTTCTGCAGGAAAATACATGTGGCAAATCCACACATAATACACAATGTGTGCATTTGGCCTTAGTTGTCTTCTCTCTCTCCGTCAGCCTGGATTGCTATGAAGGGAGAAGGAAGATGGCTAGATTCACTCGACAGTGAGAAAAAAAACGAATCAACTATGAGTTTTTCATGATCGTTTTGCATCAGTGTGTCTCAAAATTTTCTTCCATTTCCCGTCCATCTGACAGTTTAAACCGCTCGTTGCCGAAGCTCTGGCTGGGGATTCTGCTTGTAGGGGGAGCCCCTGACATCACTGTCTGTATATCACTGAGTGGTGCTATCTGCAGGGAGGTGTGTGGTGCAATCTACAGGGGGGGGGGGGGGGTTTATCCTGGCATCTCAAAGCTCCTAACATCAGTATATATATATAGTGCTATTTTAACCTCTTTGCGCTATTTTAACATTTGTTATGCCCGTAATCGTATTGACCCGCAGAGTAAAGTTAATCTGCTGTTTTTACGGCGGTAAAAACGAACACCACCCGCCCCCCCCCCCCCCAGCGATTGAGGAATCACTGGTTTTTTTCCTATTCCACCCCAGAAATTTCATTCCAGGCCACCAAAAACATTTTTTTAATACTATAAATGGTGCCGTGATAATCTACAACTCTTCCTGCAAAAAAAAAACAAGCCCTCATGGCTAGATCGATGGGAAAATAAAAAAGTTATGGCTTTTGGAAGGTGGGGAGGAAAAAACTAAAGTGAAAATCCCCAAAAATGGCTATGGTGGGATTAAAGGGACTGTGCAAGAGTTTTTTTTTTATGTGGATTACCAGAGAGAGCACTCCAAGTTCTCACACTTCAATACATAATAAAGGGGTTGTTAACCCCTTCAGGACACAGCCTGTTTTGGCCTTCAGGACACAGCCTATTTTTTCAAATCTGACATGTGTCACTTTATGTGGTAATAACTCCGGAATGCTTTTACCTATCCAAGCGATTCTGAGATTGTTTTCTCGTGACATATTGTACTTTATGTTAGTGAAAAAATTTGGTCGATAAATTCAATATATATTTGTGAAAAACTTCGAATTTTAGCAAAAATTTGCAAAAATTAGCATTTTTCTAAATTTAAATGTATTTGCTTGTGAAACAGATAGTAATACCACACAAAATAGTTACTAGTTAACATCCCCCATATGTCTACTTTATGTTTGCATCATTTTTTTTCACGTACTTTTATTTTTCTAGGACGTTACAAGGCTTAGAACTTTAGCAGCAATTTCTCATATTTTCAATAAAATTTCAAAAGGCTATTTTTTCAGGGACCAGTTCAGTTCTGAAGTGGCTTTGAGGGCCTTATATATTAGAAAGTCCCCATAAATCACCCCATTTTGAAAACTGTACCCCTCAAGGTATTCAAAACCACATTCAGAAAATATTTTAACCCTTTAGGCGTTTCACAGGAATTAAGGCAAAGTAGAGGTGAAATTTACAAATTTCATTTTTTTTGCCGAAATTCATTTGTAATAAAAAAAAATCTGTAACACAGAAGGTTTTACCAGGGAAACGCAACTCAATATTTATTGCCCAGATTCTGCAGATTTTAGAAATATCCAACATGTGGCCCTAGTGCGGTAATGGACTGAAATACCGGCCTCAGAAGCAAAGGAGCACCTAGTGGATTTCGGGGCCTCCTTTTTTTAGGAATATATTTTAGGCACCATGTCAGGTTTGAGGAGGTCTTGTGGTACCTAAACAGCCGAAACCCCCCCAAAGTGACCACATTTTGGAAACTACACCCCTCAATGCATTTTTCTAGGGGTATAGTTAGCATTTTGACCCCACAGTTTTTTTGCAGAATTTAGTGGAATTAGTCTGTGAAGATGAAAATCACCTATTTTTCTGTGGAAACATAGAATTTTTTCATTTTTACATGGAATAAAGGAGAAAAAGCACCCCAAAATTTGTAAAGCAATTTCTCCCGATTACGGCAATACCCCATATGTGGTCGTAAACTGATGTTTGGACCCACAGCAGGGCTCAGGAGGGAGGGAGCGCCTTTTGGATTTTGGAGCGCAGATTTTGCTGGATTGGTTTTCAGTGCCATATCGGGTTTGCAACGCCCCGGAGGGACCAAAACAGTGGAAACCCCCCAAAAGTCACCCTATTTTGGAATCTACACCCCTCAAGGAATTTTTCTAGGGGTATAGTGAGCATTTTGGCCCCTCAGGATCTTTTTTAGAGCTAGGGTGACCAAAAAACAGCGATTTTGGCGCTTTAAATTCTTTATTTATTACAGCGTTCACCGTGCGCAATAAATTACGTTTTAATTTATTCTGCCGGTCGGTACGATTACGCCGATACCATATGTGTATAGTTTTTTTTAACGTTTTGCAGCGTTTGCACAATAAAATGAAGTTTCTATAAAATAATTTATTTTCTGGGACACGCTATTCTGAGCCGTAACTTTTTTATTTTTTCGTCAAAAAAGCTGTGGGAGGTCTTGTTTTTTGCGGGACGGGTTGTAGTTTTTATTGGTACCATTTTGGGGTAAATGCAACTTTTTGATCACTTTTTATTCTATATCTTGGGAGGGGTGGTGACCAAAAAATAGCGATGCTGACAGTTTTCAGTTTATTTTGTTTGCGGCGTTCACCGTGCGGAAAAATTAACATTATAGTTTCATAGATTGGGTCGTTACGAACGCGGCGATACCAAATATGTGTACTTTTTTTTTAACGTTTTCATTTTTTCCCTATAATAAATGACTTATTATAGGAAAACAAAACCTTTTATTTTTACACTTTTATAAAACATTTTTATTAACTTTTTTTTACTTTTTACACTTTATATTTTTTACCTGCAGCTCTGATCGCTGCTAGAATACATTACACTACCTTGGTAGTGTAATGTATTCCAACTGTCAGTGTGACGTCACTCTGACAGTTGGTCTACGAGGATCAGCAGAGGCTGATCCTCATAGGTTGACATACATGGCAGACTTGGGGGCCGTTGTCTGGCCCCCGGGTGCCATCACAAGCATCAGAAGCCCCCACGATTGCATGGGGGCTGCTGATGCGCTACAAACCCGCTACATGCGGAGATCGCAATCGAGCCCCGCATGTAACGGGTTAATTGCCGAAATCAGCGGCGATGAGCCGCTGATCGGCAACACTGGAGAGTGTCAGCTGTCGGGGACAGCTGATCTCCAAGTTCCCGATGCACACTGTCGCCGACTGTGTGCATCGGGAACGGCACAGTGACTTTCTGTCACTCTGACAGGAAGCCTATCAGGACCAGCCGAAGGTTGGTCCTGATGGGCTTCTGTCCATGGCAGACCCGGAAGCCATTGTTTGGCTTCCGTTTGCCATACTAACTATCGGCAGACCCCGCGATTTCGGACGGGGGTCTGCCGATATGTTAGAAACCCCTAAAATTCGGCGATTGCACCCGATCGCCGAATTTAAGGGGTTAATGCGCCGAAATCAGCGGCAAAGGACCGCTGGCCGGCAAGAGGGGAGTGTCAGCTGTCGGCGACAGCTGACCTCCTGGTTCCCGGTGCACACTGTCGCCGACAGTGTGCACCGGGATTAACTCAGTAACTGTACGTCCTCGTGCGGGAAGTAACTTCCCGCAACGACGGACAGTTACGTCCTGGTGCGGATAGGGGTTAAAATGTTTTACAGGCGGCTGCAAATGTCATATTAAAGACAAAAACAAAGCCGTACTCCCCTATTCTTTCCCCCGGCGCCCCCCCCCCCGTGCTTCTTTACATGTGGGCAGCATGTGACCGCTGCAACCAATCGGAGGCCTTCAAGAATGACTCCTCCTGAGACCCAAATAAAGTATTGTAATATCATGTACTGAAGGTCTTATCCTATACAATGTGGCCATATCTTTTCCTGATCTGATGGTTGAGTTTCACATGTTTTTACACCTGGATTGGAAGTGTCATACACATCTTTGTGTTTTTTTTTGTACACTAGGAAGCATCACGTGCTTGGAGTTCTTTGGCAATACACACCTACTAAGTGGGGCTGAGGATGGATTGATGTGTGTGTGGAACACAAAAAAGTGGGAATGCCAGCAGACGTTTAAAGCTCACAAGTAAGTTAGAATTTGGGGACTAGATGGAAGTGACTCCCATTATGACATACAGTGCCCTCTATAGTATCCCTAAAATCTAATATTTAGATTAGATTTGTAACCTAAGGATTAACCCTTTCCTGTCGCTAACCTGTAGATTTACGACGGGAAAGGGTATTTAAATATGGTGCCCGCTCAAAAGCCGAGCGGGTGCCATAGCCGGCAGGTCTCTGCTGTGTTACACAGCAGGGACCCAGCGACGATACTTAGGGTCAGAAAAATTCTGATCATAAGGGTTTAACCCCTCAGAAGTGACCACTTGAGGGTTTTTTACTGCCCCTTTCACTTTGGGCTGGTCACCGGTCCCATGCGGCGAGATCGCAGGAGCGGGCGTATTCCTCTAGCAGCTGGGAGCCTTGTGAATGCTCCCAGCCCTGCTACAGGAAGATTGCTATGGTGGGTCTCTATAGCAATGCACTGATTCTTGCCATCGACTGCATACAAAAAATAAACATAAACACATTAGGTATCGCCACATCCGAAAATGCCTATAAAAATATTTACCCAACACAGTGAACGCCGTATTGGGGAAAAAAGGTCAAAATGGCCGAATCACAATTATGTTTTGTTTTTTTGCCACCTCAACCCTCCCAAAAAATTGAATAAAAAGTGACCGAAATGCCGGACGTTCCCCAAAATGGTATTAATAACTACATCTTTCCACGTACAAAAAGTTGCCTTACACAGCTCTACGCAGAAATATAAAAAAGTAATGGGGGTCACAATATGGCGATGCAAAAAACCTTTATTTTTATTTTTTTAAAGGTACTAAAACCTAACAAAAACTATATAAATTTGGTATCACCGTGATCATACTGAGCCACTGAATAAAGATTAGTCTTATTTTCACCCTACAGTGAGCTCTGTAAAAACACAGCCCATAAGAACATTGCGGAACTGCTGTTTTTTTCCAATATCACCCCATTCTGAGTTTTTATTTTTTTTTTTTTCCAGTTACCCAGTACATCGTACATAATATTAAATGGTACCATTAGCAAGTACAACTTGTCCCGTAAAAATGAAGCCATGATATGGCTGTGTCAACGAAAAAGTAAGAGTTATGACCTTTTGAAGAAAGGGAGGAAAAAACAAAAGCATAAAAGCTAAAATGAGTCTGGTCCGGGAAGGGTTAAAATGAAGGTTATTTTATGACCTGAATCCATGTACTGACACTGTAAGTAGTGTTGGAGATGGAGAGCTCATCTGCTTTGATCAGTTGAAAGTAATGCTTTTTGGATTTCTCTGCAGGGGTCATGTTTTGTCTCTCTCCATCCATCCATCAGGAAAACTAGCATTATCTGTCGGCACAGATAAAACCTTAAGGTGAGTACGTCCTATACGGACGAAACCTATACTGTTAGGAAATATCTTCTCCAAAAACATTGAAAATCCTACTCATTGTGGATGTTAATAATTGTTAATATATCTTAGACGTATGACGCAGCCTAGTTTGGGCCGTAAGGCTCAGACCCCATTTTTCAAATCTGACGTGTCCCTTTATCTGGTAATAACTTTGGAATGCTTTTATTTATCCAAACGATCCTGAGATTATTTTCTCGTGACGCATTGTACTTTGTTAGTGGTAAAATTTGGTCAATACATTGTGTTTTTATCTGTGTGAAAAACACCAAAATTTAGAGAAAATTTGGAAAAATGTATCTGCTTGTAATGCAGATAGTAATACCACACCAAAATAGTTGCTTATTAACCTTTCCCATATGTCTACTTTATGTTTGCATCGTTTTTTGAACATCCTTTTATTTTTCTAGAACGTTACAAGGCTTGTAATTGTAGCAGCAATTTCTCACATTTTTAAGAATTTTTCAAAACCTATTTTTTTTTAGGGACCAGTTCAGTTCTGAAGGGTCTTTTGAGGGCCTTATATATTAGAAACTCCCCATGAATCGCCATTTTAAAAACTGTACCCTGTGAAGTTTTCAAAACCGCATTTAAAAAGCTTCTTAACCCTTTAGGTGAAATTTCCATATCCTCTTTAATCCATTTTTTTTTTTCTATAACACAGAAGGTCTTACCAGAGAAATGCTGGGATTAGTTTTTGGCCGCAATGTTGCATTTGCAGAGCCCCTGAGGTACCAGTACAGGGGAAACACCTTAAGTGACTCCATTTTGGAAACTACACCTCTCAAGGAATTCATCTAGGGGTGTAGTGAGCATTTTGGCCCCACAGGTGTTTCATAGATTTTATTAAAACTAGGCTATGGAAATGAACATTTTATAATTTTTTTTTTGTTCCAAAAATATGTATATTTAGCTCCCAATCTTTTATTTTTATGAGGGGTAATAGGATAAAAAAAAAACATACAATTTGTTACTCCATTTCTTCAGAGTATGGCAATACCCCATGTGTGACCCTAAACTGGTGTTTGGGCACATAGCAGGTCTCAGAAGGGAAGGTTCGCCACTTGGCTTTTGGAGCGCAGATTTTGCTAGATTGGTGTTCGGGCGCCATTATCCCCTTTTTGGAACACTCTGCGCTTTTTGTGTCGCCATATTCTAAGAGCCAGAGCTTCTTTTATTGTTTCGCCAACGGACGAACTTAAACGACGTAACTGTACGTGACATGGGGTTAAAATGGATGAAGATGTTTTACATTTTCGCCTATTAAGAGTTTCCGGTATTAATAAGGATTTGGGTGATCGTGTAGCACAACTTTATTTATAGATGGTTTTTCAGTTTCTCACCATCTTGCTGTCAGAAAGTGGATGCAGCCCCATTGTTACAAAATGCTGTACATTTGGAAAACAACGCACATCTCTAACACAGCGGATAACCCTTAGGCCGGTTACATCTAAGTTCGTGGAGGATACGTTGAAACTATCTCAAAAACTATATTCGTAAATGGAAAAAATGTTTATAATCACCAATTACATGCATTTAATTTTCAAAAAAATGTCTGCAAGGTTTTCAGAACCTTTTAATGTGAAAGACTGTTCATAGAGCTAATCTGTATTTTATCTTTTTATGTAGGACCTGGAACCTTGTTGAAGGTCGGACTGCTTTTATTAAAAACATAAAGCAAAGTAAGTCCTTCATTTATGTGATCCTCCCTGTTGGAGAATGTGCAAACATTTTATTAACTTTTTTGCTTTAGTAGATATGACAAAAACACAAGTTTTGCTCTGAAAAAGAAAAAAAAGTGCAACAAAAAAAAAAAGTAATATTAGATAAAGTGAATGTTCACTCCTGACATTAAGACGTGTAGGAAAATGTCATTGGTGGCCGTCCAAGAGTCCTTTTCAAAAAGTGCATGGTCCCTTTGTCATATCTCCATGTTATATTGCCAGATCTTATATTGTAATCAATAGGACTAATGCCCATGCAAGCTTTAATTTACTGCAAGTTTTTACACTATTATAACATGTAATACACACATGAGGAAAGGATTCATAATAAGAGATTGTAGCACCACATTGTCAGAACGTCCTAATAGTAGGGCTGGGCAATTATGACCTAAATCAAAATCACGATTAATTGAACATGTAACCTCGATTATGATTTAGACCACACCCCTTTTGCATGCCATGCCCCCTATTTGCATGCTACACCATTGAATTAATATTTATCCCCTGAGCCTGCTGTATACTACTTGTATATAATATACCCACTGAGTCTGCTGTATACTACCCGTATACAGAAGGTTTAGAGCCAGGGGGTATACATACAGCATCTATATTATACAGCAGGCAGGCTCAGGGGGTATATATTATATACAGTAGTATACCATTCCACTAACAGTTGGCTGAGGCATCTCAAAGTCAGGTTCTTCCTGACTAGTTGTTCTTAAAGAGGCTCTGTCACCAGATTATAAATGGCCCAATCTCCTACATAATCGGATCGGCGCTGTAATGTAGATAACCGTGGTTTTTATTTTGAAAAACTCATTTTTGACCAAGTTATGAACAATTTTAGATTTATGCTAATTCGTTTCTTAATAGACAACTGGGCGTGTTTTTTACTTTTTTACAAATGGGCGGTGTAAAGAGAAGTGTATGACGCTGACCAATCAGCGTCATACACTTCTCATTGTTCCAGCACAGCTTCTTTCACTGCACAATCACACTAACAATGGGTTGGAACAATGAGAAGTGTAGGACACTGATTGGTCACTGATTGGTCAGCGTCATACACTTCTCTGTACAACGACCAGTTGGTAAAAAGTAAAAACACGCCCAGTTGTCTATTAAGAAACTAATTCGCATAAATCTAAAATTGTTTATAACTTGGTCAAAAATTATCGTTTTTCAAAATAAAAACCACTGTTCTCTACATTACAGCGCCGATCAGATTATGTAGGAGATAGGGCATTAATAATCTGGTGACAGAGCCTCTTTAATCTTCAAAGTCTTTCTACCCAGCTTCTTTTCGGCATATTGAAGAGTAGCAATTTATAAGAGGAACCACAGGCCTATGTCGCCAGATGTGGTCAGGCTGTGATTGGTCCGCAGTGTCCACTGCCTCTCTGCTGTGGTTGCCGCTCACCCCCCCAGAGAGTCCCCATACTTTTTGCTTCGTTCTGTCAGCTACCTCTCAGATGCGGTCGCCGCTGACCCCGTGCTTTTTGTTTCTCCCCTACGGTGTCAGTCTTGCAGGTTCTCCCTCCTGTAGTTCTGTTCAGTGACTCACTGCAGCACTACTAACCACTCCCTAGTGTTCCTTGTTGTCAGGGGGCTAGGCTAGGAGGGAGGAGGAGCGCAGCGTCAACTCGACCGGAGCCCGGTGCTGACGCGGTGTAGCAGTACTCCAGTGTGTATGATCGGGGTCACGCATTATACTTTTACACTGGGCCCACCAAAGTGTTAAAAATGGCTCTGCGCCCAGTAGTGAAGTTCCTCCTCTGGTCTTCAGAGGAGAAACTCCACTACTGAGCATGTGCAGTACAGATTTAGACATTTTATCTAGGGGCCTTGGAGTAGCAGCATGAGGATATTGTGTCTAAGAAAAATGGTTAGCACCTCTACTTTGTCTATAGCCGCTAGCATATTTTCCCTAAACTATAACTTTTCTCTTACAGATGCACACATAGTTCAGTGGTCTCCCAGCGGAGAGAAGTATGTTGTGGTAATACATGACAAAATGGATGTGTACAGACTCGAAACCGCGTCCGTTATTGGCACAATAAAGAATCCAAAGAGGATATCTTCAATTCGGTTCATTACTGTAAGCAGGTTGATTTATTGTAGTCCCCCCCCCCCCCCCCTTCTTTTCCTGCCAGTTTATATTTTTTTCCAATCATAATGTTCTAAAACATTACACTTACATTTGTCCGAAAGCTCCCAAGATTTCCGTATACAAATGCATGCTCGTATTGTCCAAATGTGCATATTTTTTTTGCCATATTGAGAGGATAATCTCATAAGATGCCCGATCCTTGTTTTCCCTGACTGCGTACGTGGCAAAACACCGTACACCAAAATAACCTAGTTATAGCGCTCTAGGAGCTTGTTTGACCTAGGTAGCCAATGCTCCTAGATGGTTTTATTACTAGGCTATTACACGTCTCCCGGGATGTGGGCAGCCCTGGCATACTTCATGTTTTATCATTCATAAAGCATAGTGTAACTACGTAAATATCTGGTATTTACTGTTATGCAAACAGCCTTCCATTATTTATTGCTTGCAATTATCTCCCATACTTCACATTGTTATACATACATCTGAATAAGACGTTCATGTGCTTTTGCTTAATGAGCTTCTGGAAGTTTTCCCCAATACTCTAGATCCTTTTTAGCTCTAGAGTAGTTTTAATTGTAGTACTTTGAGATTCTGCAGATTTTATCGATGACTTTCATCAATTATTTACTATGAAGCTGTTTGGCTTCAGAAGGCTTTCAGCAAAACAAAACAATGTAACTTGTCCTTCATTCTTAATCAACAGGAAACTCTCCTAGCCGTGGCGGGAGATGATGATCTTATCAGGCTATATGACCCAGGCTCCCAAAAATACCTCTGTGAGTTTAAAGCTCATGAAACTAGGTATGCTTGACTTGACCCATTTGCTTATTAACATAATCTCTGCTATTTACGTAATAAAACATTTTTTCTTTCAACAGAGTGAAAAGTCTCCACTCTTTTGAATATAAAGGATCTCCTATCATTGTGTCTTCATCGAGTGATGGTTATGTTAAGATGTGGAGATTAGATTTAAATAAGGTGAGAAAAAAAGCGAATTTTTCACAAAAGCACGTATTCAGGCCATGTGATTTTATAATACCTTTATTGCGTATTGTATTTTTGTACACTGTTTTTGTGTGTTTTGTATTCTCTTTTGAATTAAATCTTTGCTTTGGTGTGACTGTTCGAGAATATTAAGCCCTTGCTGCCCCAGCCGTTTTTTTTTTAATTATTTTCACTTTTACCTCCCTGCCTTCCAAAAACCATTTGTTTTCGTTTTCGTCAACCTAACCCTATGAGGACTTGGTTTTTTGTGGGACGAGCTACAGTTTTTAATGGCAGGACTTAATAGCAGCACAAAGATGCCCTTCATTAGGTCCTAAGGCTGCCATGACAACCATCGGCACCCTGTGATTACATCCGGGGGGGGGGGGGCAATAGGATGGCAAAGTGCCCCACCTCTTTCTAACAGCTTAGATGCCATAGTTGCTATTGGCTGCGACATCTAAGCGGTTGAACTGACAATATCGGAGTTATCCTGGAGGTTACAGAAGTGTAGACGCCCGGCGAATACCTCCAACAAAAGGAAGAAGCACGGTGTGAACCTACTTTCTACAATGCAGTGGAGCAGATTTTGTTTTTCTTTTTCAGATTATTGTACAGTGCCCAGAATACAAATAACAACTGTGTGTTTAACAGCCTCTTAACGACCAGAGAAGCCTATATCCATTGCTGACAGGTGCTTGATCTCTCACACAGATGGATATATTGGTCTCTAGGATCTCATGGGTGTTTCCCAGTGACTGATCTATCCGTTGCTGTGTGGGATGAAGAACTAAATTAGAAATGCATATATAAATCACTGGTCATTAAGGGGTTAAATATTGAAGTGTCTTCATTTTAGATGGCATTGCTAGATTACAGGTACGATATAAATGCCTGTCCCTACTCAGGGGTAAATTATCAAATATAAGATTTCAATAACTTGCTGTAGAGGGCTAAAGGCAGGAAGTTAAAGAGGCTCTGTCACCAGATTCTGAAATCCCTATCTCCTATTGCATGTGATCGGCGCTGCAATGTAGATAACAGTAATGGTTTGTTTTTTTAAAACGATCATTTTTGGCCAAGTTATGAGCAATTTTTTATATTTATGCAAATGAGCCTTTCTAATGGACAACTGGGCGTGTTTTCTCTTATTTCCAACTGGGCGTGTATTGTGTTTTTAGCAACTGGGCGTGTTTACTTGTTTCACTGCACAATCACACTGTGCTGGGGATCATGTTGGGCTGGAACAATGAGTAGTGTAGGACACTGATTAGTCACTGATTGGTCAGCGTCATACACCCTCTGTACAACTGGGTGTTGGTAAAAAGTAAAAACACGCCCAGTTGTCCATTGAGAAACTCATTAGCATAAATCTAAACTAGCTCAAAACTTGCTCAAAAATGATCGTTTTTCAAAATAAAAACCACTGCTGTTATCTACATTACAGCGCCAATCAGATTATGTAGGAGATAGGACACTTATAATCTGGTGACAGAGCCACTTTAAGCTTATAGGAAAAGGCAGACTCAAGCCATCCCTGTAATACCAGAGCGGTAGTTGCTCTGTCTCATAGAGAGGGGTCCCAAGTAAGGGAACCCTGGGTACAATGCCCATATGCCCCAATAGGTGTATGGACGGGTTGGCTACATGAGATATTTCCTTTTTTAAAGTATGAATCTATATCAATAGACTTCACTAACTAAAATGAAAGAATGGATGGAATTAGTAGGCGTTTCTTACAGCTAGCACACGTGTAATAATAAGAGCACAATTGTCCTGTAAGAATACAAAATGTTATACTATATGTGTAG
The DNA here is from genome assembly GCF_050947455.1 of Rhinoderma darwinii. Lineage (NCBI taxonomy): Eukaryota > Metazoa > Chordata > Amphibia > Anura > Rhinodermatidae > Rhinoderma > Rhinoderma darwinii. The sequence continues at coordinate 151,153,764 of NC_134691.1, read as the reverse complement.
GTATATATATATAATTTATGATTTTTTTTTTTTATTTTTTTTTTTTTGTAATAGGTGAACTCTGCACCTACATTGCTTTGTGAAGTTAGCACATCAGCCAGGCTTACATGTCTTTCAGTGTGGCATCCCGAAGTCCCTGACAACAAAGCAGAAAAGACATGCCCAGAAGCCTCATCTGGTAAGCAGAAATAATGTGTATTTTTATCTCTGAAAAATGGTGGTTGGGCTTTGTCTGCTTTAACAGTTGAGCATTTGAAGCCTTCATAGTGAAACATAGAGGCTTTTCTCTAGGTTTAGTATATCTTGTTCCCAGCGTTTCCCAGTAGCTTTTGCGTAATAATGGGCCCTGGTGGTCAAGTTCCACTTCCTGTTTACTCTGGTCAAGAAATCAGGAACGGTTATAAACCACATCTGACCTTTCCTGATTCCTCTGGCTGTCATTTCATGCAGCTGTGCATCTTGTGCGCCATAGAAAGCCGGCCTGAAAGATAGCGGGCATTCATTATGGTGTATCAAGTTTTCACACCAAATGGTTTTTATAGTTTCCTTATTTACTTTAAATCTTGTTTTGATTTCCAGAAAAAGAATCCGAATGTCCCAAAAAGAAAAGAAAGGTCCCCAAGGAGCAAACCGAGAAAATAAGCGCAGAGCAACAAAGCGAGGACCAGGTGGTGCACAAGAAGAGGAAGCTTACAGATAAACAAAAACTAAAAAAGAAACCAAATCCGAACTAAGCCTCAAATCTGAATAGGTTTTATTCTCTATCCCTATGAAATATTGGCAATTCACACAGTAAAAAACATATTGTGATCGATTACAATATATATATATTATTATGGGCTAACTGAATAGGTCAACGTACGTAAACATGGTGTCCGTTATGTGGTCCCTGGCAATTAGCAACAGGGTTATTTTGTTAAGACATTCGGGGTCAAAACCCTGACACCATGCTTAGACCTACTCAGTTAGCATGCGTCCTGTCATGTGACCCCTGGCAATTAGTTAGCAACAGGATTATACGGCTGACCTTTGGGGTTTATACACGGGATGCGTCCACGGGACTAATGCTTAACCCGTTAGTGACCGCCAATACGCCTTTTCACGGCGGCCACTAACGGGCTTTATTCTGATGCATATGCCTTTTCACTGCACTGCATCAGAATTAAATTGTGGGGCCGTGAAGAGGGATAGCTCCCTGCTTTCAGCTACCGGAGGGACCGTTGTTTGCGGACCGTTACAATGTATGCAGCGTTGTAAAATCGAAATTTTTATCTCCTCTCACCATGAATGTTTGAGAGGAGATAAAAAAACTAACCTGAAGGGCCAGCGATCGTGCTCCCTTCTGTGCTCTCCATCCCCCCCCCCCCAGCTGCCGGGAAAATAAATAAAATGGCGCCCGCATATGCGCACACAATCACAGTAAGATTGCAGCGCCGTGCAGAGGGATAGCTCCCTGCTCTCCGCTACCAGAGGTAGCTGAGGGCTTGGCGCATAGTCTGGGGACAGTTGTTTGCGGTCCCCAAACCGGCGATCGTCGGTATTCAACGAATACCGACGATCGCCGTTACAATGAATGCAGCGGTGTAGATCTAACTTTTTATCTCCTCTCACCATGAATGTTTGGTGAGAGGAGATAAAAAAACTAACGTGTTAGGCCCCCGATCGTGACCCCCCCCCCCCCTTTCACCCTCTCACCCCCCAACTGCCGGGAAAATGAAAAAAAAATGGCGCACGCATGCGCGGTCACTGAAAGGCAGCTATTCTGCCTGTACATAGAAACTGATCAGGGACCGTTATAATTGGTCCCTGATCAGATGGTCACTGTGATATACCTATCACAGTGACCATAGTCCCATATTTTCAAAATACAGCACAGGATTTGTGCTCTTTCCCTCCCTCCTCTCACTGTAGTTGATCTGTGAGAGGAGAGAGAGAAATACTATACAAATCTTGTGCTGTATTTTGAAAATATGGGACTATGGTCACTGTGATAGGTATATCATAGTGACCATCTGATCAGGGACCAATTATAACGGTAAATACACCACATAGTTGCCAGTGTTCCTATATTACCTGTAATTACCCCCCAGATTGCCCGTAATCACCCCAGATTGCCTGTAATCACCCCCCCTGTTTTTTTTGTTTTGTCTTCTAAAAAAAAAAAAAAAAATTATTAGTGTAGTGAAAATGAACCGCAGAATGTTCTCTGCAGAGCAGGCATACGCCATGCTCTAGCAGTTCCGGAAGCAATACGGACACTGCGTCAGAAGCAGAACTTGGCTCGGAAAGCGACACAAGTTCTGCTTCTGCCAAAACCCCCCAGCCATATGGTGATGGACGCAGCTGTCACCATTGAAGCGTCAGGAGCAGGGCCTAGTAACACAGTCCCTCCCGCAATTTGGGATCCTGCAATTGCTTTCTCCCCCCAAGTTTTGCAATTTACAGTGACTCCAGGCATCAACGCAGATGTCTCAAATTTTAGTCCCTATAATTTTTTTCAACTGTTTATAGGTGATCAGGTCCTGGAAGTAATTGTCCAGCAGACAAACTTATATGCCAGACAATTTGGCACCCAAAATCCCAGGTCTTGCTATGCCAGAGGATGGATCCCCACAACAGTTTCTGAAATTGTTTTTTTTTTGGGAATTACTCTAAACATGGGCATAGTAAAAAAAACCTCTATCCGCTCCTATTGGGCTACCAGCGCTATCCATAGCACGCCTGTATTTTCAGCCGTTATGGCCCGAACGCGCTACGAATCAATAATGTGTTTCATGCATTTTTCTGACAATACACAAATCCCCCCCCCCCTCCCCCCCAAGAAGTGACCCAGCCTATGATCGCCTCAAACTGAGACACCTTATCTCCCTCCTAAATGACTAATTTTTACATTTATACACCCCAGGCCAAAAACTAGCGGTAGATGAGTCCCTTATGTCCTTCAAGGGCCGGCTATCGTTTCGCCAATACATCCCCTCCAAAAAGCCCGGTACGGAGTGAAACTCTATAAAGGTGTGCGAGAGCACAATGGGCTACACCTGTGGCTTTTTCTTTTATGAGGGCAGAGACCGCCACCTTAATCCCCCAGGATGCCCAGAGGATATTGGCATTAGTGGGAAAATTGTCTGGGAACTCATGGTGCCATTCCTACAAAAAGGGTACCATGTGTACACCGACAATTATTACACCAGTGTCCCCTTGTATAAGTCCCTCCATGCTGCGAATACAGGGGCCTGTGGGACGGTGCGTAAAAATAGTCGGCTTCCCTCAACGACTGGTGTCCAGGCGACTAGTAAGGGGTGCGGCACTCTCATTCACCAGTGACCAGTTGCTCGCTGACAAATGGAGTGACAAAAAGGATGTGTACATGCTCTCCACCGTGCACGAGGACACCACAGTGGCAGTAAGAGAGAGGGGCGCTACCTCTGATAAGAGGAAACCGGTCTGCGTGGTGGACTATAACAAGTTCATGGGGGGAGTCGATCTATCTGACCAGGTCCTACAACCGTACCTGGTCAAGCGCAAAACTAGGGCCTGGTATAAAAAGGTAGCGATCTACCTTATCCAAATGGCCACTTACAATAGTTATGTGCTCTACAAGACCCAGGGAATGCTCAGTTTCCTCCAATATCAGGAGAAAATTATAGAGCACCTCCTGTTTGACTCCCCCGCACCTGGAGAATCCTTTGAGTCAGAGGAAGTCAAAAGGCTCACTGAGCGCCACTTCCTTCACCCCGTCCCTGCCACTGAGAATAAGGAATACCCCCAAAGGAGATGCCGGGTGTGCAGTAAACACGCAAGGAGGAGCGATTCCCGGTTTTACTGCCCCATGTGCCCTTCAAATCCAGGCCTGTGCAGCTACCCCTGTTTTGAGACCTACCACACCGTTTCTAATAATTTTATCTATAATTTAGGGAAAACCAAAAAGGGTGGGGTGGGGGGGATTCTTTTTAGGGAGTCAATTTCATTTATGCATATTTTTTTGTTTTGTTTTTGGGCTTTCCGAGGGAGGGAGGGATTCTCACGGGGAGGTAGTAAAGTTTATTTATTTCAGACTGTAAAACTAAATTTCCCCTTTATGATTTTTTTATACATTTCTTGGACAATTAAATCCTGGACATGATCACTCACAAATGAATACAGTTTATTGTGCAGGAGCCCACATCTGTCTAGTCAGAACATGGACCCCACAACTGATCTTGAAATAAAAAATAAATGTGGGCATTGCATTTATTAGTAGATAAATCCAACACCTGCGGCCCGTGCCGCCCCTGAATTAGTGGAAGTCGTGCATTTTAGCAATGGTTACAAGAATAAATTGGGGATGTATTTCCATTTTCTTATGACTTGTTCCTCCCACATACGGCTGTTACATTCCTAATTCTGTACCGTGATACGGGCATGATCTTTTTTTTTATTTGGAGGATCTCTAATAATCGAGCTGTTCCTTATCAATACACCATGGGCTTTGTTACGGTTCTTCTGGAAACACTGACATAATTTTGGGGATTAGTGATCCTTTACTGTTCCTATAGATGGTTTTGGACATTGCCCCTCTATATATTCTGTAGGCGATTGGTTGTTTTGTGCACAAAGCGGTTTCTACCTTGCCGGGCAGGGGCCTGTTATGGTGTACCGCGTCACTTGGCACGTTTGTCCCTCATATAGGGATTGATGGAGCTAAAGAGACGTTGTACAACCAGTCACTGAAAAAAAACACCAAAAAAGCTTGTCTTGACAGCCCTACAGGTGTTCTTCTATCTAGTGAACAGACTCGAGTTTGCAACATAGTTGGATACATTTTCCTCCATTTGTTTAAAGATATTGCCCGTCACTCCAGTACAGTTTATTTTTTCCTCTCTGACTGATTTTATATTAGGACAGAATTCTGTCCACAATGACCTCATAATGGCACCAACTGCTTCTTCAGCAAGACAGTCATAAGTACAGGCAAATACGTCTATAGCAGGGGTCTCAAACTCGGCCGGGTAAGTGGGCCGCATATAGAAAAAATGGGAAGTTGACGGGCCGCATTGCTTTCAAATTTGATACAATACAAAATTGTTAATCAATTAGTTATTTGAACTACTATAACACTATATTACTAGAATAATAATACATTACTATAATAATAGCGCTAGGTTTAAAATGTGAGATATTTCTCCACGTGCTTATTTCAACAATCCAGCTTTCCAGTTTTAGTGTCGCTAAATGCAGTCCGGCGGCTCAGTTAGCACACATGTCAAGATTGGGCAGCCCCTTTTTAGATGGTGCCGCAGTGCCCTCTGGGGATGCTGCCGCAGTGCCCTCTGGGGATGCTGCCGCAGTGCCCTCTGGGGATAATGCAACACACCCCTAGATAAGGCCGCAGTGCCCTCTGTAGATAATGCAACACACCCCTAGATAATGCCAGTGTCCTCTTCAGATACTGCCACACACCCACTTGTAGAGGCTGCCCCAGTGCCCCCTGTAGAGGCTGCCCCAGTGCCCCCTGTAGAGGCTGCCCCAGTGCCCCCTTGTAGAGGCTGCCCCAGTGCCCCCTTGTAGAGGCTGCCCCAGTGCCCCCTTGTAGAGGCTGCCCCAGTGCCCCCTTGTAGAGGCTGCCCCAGTGCCCCCTTGTAGAGGCTGCCCCAGTGCCCCCTTGTAGAGGCTGCCCCAGTGCCCCCTTGTAGAGGCTGCCCCAGTGCCCCCTTGTAGAGGCTGCCCCAGTGATGTCAGGGGCAACCACAGAGCTGGAGTCCCAGGCAGAGCGCTAGTAGGCTCTTCCTGGGACTCCAGCTCTGCTCCTGACATCACTGGGACTCCTGCTCTGGGGAAGCCCCTGACATCATTGTCGATGTATGGACAGCAATGTCAGAGGCTTCCCCAGAGTCCCGAAGCAGAGCCGATAATAGCGCTCTGCCCAGGACTCCGCTCTGGGGAAGACCCTGACACACTGTCCATATATGGGCAGATATGTCAGGGAATTCCGCAGCGTCCCGGAGCAGAGCCTATACTAGCGCTCTGCCCGGGACTCCGGCTCTGGGGAAGCCCCAGACATCGCTGTTCATATGTGGACAGCGATGTCAGGGAATTCCAGAGTCTCGCAGCAGAGCAGATACTAGCGGCTCTGTGTCCCGCGGGCCGCAGATGACAGCCCCAGGGGCCGCGTGCTTGAGACCCCTGGTCTATAGCAACATATATCCGTTATGAATACACGGCTTCACTTCTCTTCTGTATGCCGCACAAATGTATTAATGTGGCATATTTCTAACAAAATAACCTTCTACCACGTCTCCTCTATTTTATCTGGAAACTTAATAAGAGTTTGAAGAAAACATTATATACCGATAGTGTCTGAAATGATACCCATTATTTCCTCCTTTAAAAATGTTTTGGTCCGCATGCTCACTACACCACTAGATGAATACCTTTAGGGGTTTAGTTTTTAAAATGGGGTCATTTCTGCGTGGGTTTTTTTTTTTGTTCAGGCAGCTCAATGCCTCTAAATGCATGATATGGGGCCGAGAATTTATTCAATTGTGCCCTGAAAGCCAAAGGGTGCTCTCTCTCTTTTTGGCCCAGCCACACGTCTAATAAGCAGATTGGGGCAACAATGAGAGTATTTTTGGAAACCGGGTGATAGATTTTGGGGTGTGTTTCTACATTTTCATGTTCGCTTTACAAAGAAATCGGTCTTCAAACTGACACTTTTATGAAAAAAGTGAAATTTAATTTTTTTTCACCTGCTATGTATTAAATTTAGCAAATAACTGTGGGGTCAAAATACTTACTATACCCCTAGATAAATACCTTAAGGGGTCTAGTTTTCTAAATGGGGTCGTTTATGGGGAGTTTCTATCGTTCTGGCAGCTCAAAGCCTCTCCAAATGTGCAGTGGGGCCTAAAACATTTTCAAGCAAAATATGAGTCCTGAAAGCCTCCGGGTGCTCCCTTCCTTTTGGGTCCTGCTGTGTGTCCAGGCAATGCATTAGGGTCACAATGGGGGCATTTTTTAAAACAGGAGAAACAGGGTGATAGATTTTGGGGTGTGTTTCTTCATTCTCATGGTCGCTTTACAAAGAAATCGGTCTTCAAACTAATACTTTTATGAAAAAAGTGAAATTATATTTTTTTACGCCTGCTTTGCATGAATTCTTACAAAAACACTGGGGTCAAAATACTTACAACACCCCTTAATAAATACCTTAAGGGGTGTAGTTTTCAAAATGGTGTCACTTGTGGGTGTTTCCACCATTCTGACACCTATGAGCCTCTGAAAACCTGTCTTGGTGCAGGACAACAAAATGTACTTCAAAATTTATAAAATTACTACTAAATTTGTAAGTCTTCTAAATTGCTAAAAAAAAATATTTTTTTTTCAAAAGTGCTGCCATAATAGGGTAAAGAGATGGAAATATATATTTAATAAAAATTGTACAGTATGTACATATGTGACATATTGCAGTTAAAAATAGGGAAAAATTATAATTTTTACAAAATTTCTTCAATTTTTTATTTCCGCAAATTGTATCAGTGTACTTTTACCACTAAAATAAAGTACAACATGTGACGAAAAAACAATGTCAGAATTACTTGGATATTCAAAACTTTCACATAGTTATTCTCTGATAAAGTCAGACATACCAGATTTAACAAATCTGGCTTGGTCATTAAGGTCCAAACAGGTCCCGTCATTAAGGGGTTAATATTTTGGTCGTTGCAACAACAAACTTCACTTTGTGTGTTTACTTGTATACCATGGGGTGCCTGTCAATAAGGGGATGTATTATATGGCTGCTTGTCTGTAGGTGATGTCAGTAAACCGATAAAAAAAAAAACGTAAACGAGAAGAATGGAAGAGATGCACTTACACAGCGATGATAGACAAGGTGAAATGTTTTGCTGTAATTAGAAATACTTTCGTTTTGCGCCACAATGAACAAGTGTTGAGCAGTTATACGCTTGGACTGTGTCCTGAACAATCCGCTCCTGGGATCTAAACTGTGTCGAAACGGTTTAGTAATTGGCTATAACTAGGATTGCTACCTTGTCCAACTAGAAAATAGCTGCACGATTTACATAAGTCAAAAGGGGGTTTGGGTTGGGTCACGTCTTCACCCAGAATGTGCTAGAGATGGCAATGAGTCATCGTTTTATTGCGAAGCATAGATACTTATAAAAGATTATGGATGCAGTAATCTGATTTATTTTTAACCCTTGTGGGGTAAGGTTATAGGGCAGAACAGGCACCAGGGAACGATCAGAAGTGGTATATAACAGTTCCTGATTTCTTGAAGTTGAACTGGACCAACGGGCCCATTATTATGCAAGAGCTGCTGGAAAACATGTAAGTGTAGGTCCACACCACGTTTTTGCATCCTGTTAAAAGGTTCTGCTTTTCCTTTTTTAAAAGTGGATGCAGCAGAAACAAAAATTATGCGGGCTGCTTTTTGCTGTCCTGCTAAAGAATAGGATCGAGACCGATCCTGTTTTCTAACAATAGAAGTCAACGGCAACAGGTATCCTATTTTGAAGGACCCTTTTTTTTTTTTTTTTCTAATCTTGAAAATAAAAAGAGAGACGATACCTTCCAACAGGATGCAAAAGCTTGCACAAATGCCTGTTCCCCATCATTGTCCTATTTAAACAGGGCAGTGGTCAGCCGACTAAAAAAAATGGTCGCTAGTCGGCAGCACATCTACCTGTGTATCCGGGATGTGCTTCCAAAAAGATGCAAATCAACGGGGACGAATGATCGTAATGATGATCGTTTATCCCCCAAATATTCCAGTCGTTGATTCATATAAATGTACGTGCTGTATAAGTGACTGGTTCTCGTTTACTGACCAGGATATCTGCCTGTATCAAAGCATCTTTAGACCTAATAACACAGAGATGGCTCTGACACTCTACTATGTATTCTTCCTTCGATCGCCACAGATCTTTATTTTGTTGACTGATTTCCCCTCTTTCCTTGACCAAATAGTCTCTGTTTCTTTCCCTGAACGTCCCAGGATTACAGAGGGTAGTGTGCACACTTCGCTCCTGGCCTCGCTGCCAATGTTGAATCTCATGCAGAAACACAGCAACGTCACCAACCAGCAGGTGCCACCACAAGCTGCTTGTGCAAATTTAATCCCACACGTAACCACCCCCGGTTGGCCTCCCGGTGTGTTCAATAGCAGCTTACTGGTGTTTCCCTAGCTATACTAGACAGGAAAAATATAATATAGTTCTAACAGTGGTTGCATACTGAGCATGTGCAGCACAGATTCTGACATTTTAATTAGGGGCCTTGGCGTAGCAGCATGAAGCTATTTAATCTAATAGCGAGGAGAGAACAACTGATAACTAGGATGTTTACAAAATTGGTTAACACTGTTTTGTGATAAATAGGAGTCTTAGATTTATAGAATAAGGGATAAAAAGAGAAAAAACACGGCGCCACCTTGTGCAGATCAGTCGGTAAAGGTGAGATAATGATGCCGTATTATAGGTATTATGCTCACCTAGGTAAGGAGTTAACAGGCATGTAAAAATAACCACAGTGCTGCTGCCAGATCCGATTCGGCATCCAATAAGGACCGCTTAGGAGGAGAGTTTATGCAGGAGAAAAGAGGATCATTCCAAGGGCGCTGCTGTGTGGTGATAATGATATGATCAAAGTACGGAGATAATCGTAATAAAGGGTTTATTCGAATGAGTGGCTACGCGTTTCGACGATTAACAATCGTCTTCATCAGGCCATATGCATAATACATTAAACACGTCTTATATACCATCATGGTTCATAAATGACACGAGTGAAAAAACCGCCAAATCTGCAAAGGTCAAGGTGCGTTCGTGACGTCACACCCGGCTTTTTACCTCTACAACCAATCACAACATGGATCAGTGAAAAGTTATACGTGTTAGGTATATCACTCATACACAGTAAGTTTATTACAAAGGAAGAAATTAAAGATATTCATAAAATAGTGTCGACATATGAGTAATCAGAAACTAAATAAAAACAGGCAAAAAAATAATAAAAGGTTAAAAAAGGCAAAATACGTGGAAGTTAAAAATACTGAGCTACAGACCAGTAGGTAGCAACGAAGGACGCCGGGACGCGAATTTGGTAACCAGGGCAACCTGGCCGCGAACAGTGCTACAGAGCATACAAGAATATGTATCTGCTGTGGAAACTTTGCAAAAGTTAGATCTTTATTAAGAATATGTGTACGATATAATGTACTTCGTTGCCAAGATGGATTGTTCGGGATTTTGTGTGACTCTAAACCGAAGTGTTGTCAGGCAACTGAAAAAACAAAGAGGACGGGAACAGAGAACGAACGGACTTATCGGCGCTCGCTGTGAATAGACCACAGGAGACCGCTTCGGGACAGGTTTGTTAAATATATGTATAATACTATTAAATATTACGTATATAATTTTCTTAGGACAAAACTAGTTTACAGTATTCGGTACTGTTGTGATTAGAAAGGGAAAACACTGTTATGTATTGCCATAGGATGCACAGCGTGTTTGTCGGCAAAGCGTAATATTGTATCAGCGGAATAGACACTTTACATAAGATGATTTATAAGAGATGTTGGTTATGAGATGTATGAAATTCTGTTACTAGACGAACAGTACGTGGTAAGCGGCATAGAAGGATCAAAAGGATCGGGCACTATATATACTACGTTAGGATTAACGGAAAATAGTTGTATATACAATGATTGGACTAACGGGGGAGGTCACAACTTGATGGACCCAATAAATACAAGAAAAATTGCAAAAAGGGAAGTAAATAGTTATGAACAAGTTCATACGCATTTATTTATTATTTCTTATTGTGTAATAATGAGAATTATATGATTTTGGGTAGTTCTTTACATTTGGGAAAAAATAATAAATTAGTCAAGTGTTGATTCAGAGATATCATTTCTTATTGTGTAATGATAAGAATTACATGATTTTGGGTAGTTCTTTACATTTGGGAAAAAATTAATAATAATAATAATAATAAATTAGTCAAGTGTTGATTCAGAGATATCATTCAAGCCCCCTGGGTATAAAGTCTGCAGTTTGAAGATCCAATAGTTTTCCCTCTGTTTAAGTTTAGTGTATCTATTTGGGACATCGTGTTGTATGTCTTCGATGGGTGTAACTGTGATTTGTTTAAATTGACATTTGTGTACATAAGTGAAGTGTCGAGACACACTGTGCTTCAGAAAACCTGTCTTCACATTGAATCTATGTTTATTAATTCTAGATCTCAGATGTTGTGTGGTTCGACCAATGTATTGGAGTTGACATGTACACTCCATTAGGTAGATAACGTAGGAACTACTGCAATTTAGGGATGACTTAATTGGGAAGGTTTCTTTTGTAACAGTTGATGTATATGTGTATTTTTTGTTGCTGATGTTATTGCAGCATAAGCAGCGTGGGTGGCCACATTTGTATGAACCATTGGGTCTGGATAAAAACGTAGTAGTTGGTGATATTTTAGGTTTTCGAATTCTGCTAGGGGCCAGAATATTTCTCAGAGTTAGGGAACGACGAAAGGTGATTTATAGAACATAGATTTATATAATTTAAATTTCAAAGCTTTCTTAAATTCCTATGAAAGCAAATATGCAGCAGGCTCTGCGCTTAATATAGTAAAGGGTTTTCCCATAATAAATACTCATCACCTATCCTCAGGACAAGTGATAAATATTTTATCAGTGGGGCCCCAGACTGCTGCGACCAACATGTCTCCCGAGAAATTACTTACCTGGATGTCCCTATGTGCCCCATATAAATGGGGTGGTACGGTGCATGTTTGGCCACCACTCCATTAATTTTCTATGGGGCTGCTGGAGGGCAATAGTAATAATCAAACTAATATAAAAGGCAAGCCGTGTTGCCAATGACTCACTTGTTCTTTGATTAGCTGCAGAAGTCACATGGTGTACCCACTTTAGCCAATCAGTGGCAGGTTGAAGTGGACCTATGTAGTGCTAACTGTCTCTCCTCTCCCTGTATGGACTATTCTAAAGGGAACCTGTCACCAGTGTTTTCAACACTAAACCCACGGCACCCTCAGGTGCTGTGGCTTTAGTGGTTAAAATGTGGTTTTTTTATTGAGCAGATGTATCTAAACTGTCTAAAAGAAAAAAACGTGTTTTCCATAACAGCCAATCACAACGCAGCTTTCATTTTACCAGAGCAGTTAAATTAAAGGAAAGCTGAGCTCTGATTGGTTGCTATGGGCATGACATCACCTAGAGACAGACAGCAATGTAATACAAGTACATAATACAGAGTGATGAGCTGTTCAATAATAACAATAATTCCACCATTACAACTTTTCAGTTAGCCCATTGATGTCATGTAACCATGTTAGCTAAATGACACGTGGTGTGTGTGTGCTCGCGTGCGGTGGGTGAACGCACCGCAGACGACATTGCATTGTTTATAGAAGCTAAGTAATGTACAAAATGGCAGTTAACGGCAGAAGGCCAAGCTGATGCTAAACGCTGCAAAGCCAATTTTGACAAAACAAGGCAGCGACAATGAACTGCAGATTTGCGTGATTGTCATAATGAAATGACACCACAACAAATTGAAGCTGAATCTCAGCGGATCCGTAATGTGAATATTGCAGAAGAACAAAACGTTACTTACGAAAAAAGGGCATGTCTCAGCAATCGAAAGGCACAAAGACAACTCAGAACCAAACCACAAGAACGGCCTGAAGAGACTAGTTGAAGGCGTCAAAACACCAATAATAGTTTGAGTTCTCCGAGCTAGGCAAAATGCTTTGCGCTATAAAGCCTTACATGACATATAATGAAAATTCTAATGCAAGACATTCATGTGACACTATTAACCAAATTTGTGAATTTTGTAATGCTAAACCCTTTCCAGGAAAAACACCTTCTGATAGAAAGTTTTCTAAACGTTGCTACAAAGGAATAGTAAAATTAGATCACATTGGTTGAACAACTTATGAAGTATCAGCATCGGCATTCTATAAACTTTATTGATAACATACAGTCAATTAATAGTCCTCTTGCATTCGCATTGATGGGAGCACAAATGGCATCTCCGCCAGGTTGTGGGCCTTAGGCTGGATTCACACGAACGTGTATTGCGTCCGTGCGGGCCGCGTGGTTTTCACGTGCCACGCACAGACCAATACAAGTCTATGGGGCAGTACAGACAGTCCGTGCTTTTTGCGCAGCGTTTGTCCGCTGCGCAAAAAGCGCGACATGGTCAATATCTCTGCGTATTTCGTGCATCACGCACCCATTGAAGTCAATAGGTGCGTGAAAACCACGCAGGTCGCACGGAAGCACTTCCGTGCGAACTGCCTGTTTCGCGCACCTGCTGTCAAAAGGATGAATGTAAACAGAAAAGCACCACGTGCTTTTCTGTTTACAAACATCCGAATGGCGTGTCATAATGATGGCGGCTGTGCGAAAACCACGCAGCCGAGCATCATATGATGCTGCCTCACAGAGCAGGTAAGTGTGCGCAGGCAAAACGCCGCGTGTTTTGCGTGCGCAAAAACGCCACGCACGTCTGAATCAGCCCTTATTGTTTTAGAATAAATGGATCGATATATCATCGTGCAGGAGCATTGCATCCTCATAATGGTGAGTGGTGCAAATATGCTCAAATGTATATTCTTGATTCTGATGAAGCTCAGCCCAAAGAATGCAAATGACAAAAAATAGTGATTCCAATGAAGAGCTATAGCAAACCTTAACATTCATGACTCAAAATAATCTGTTTGCAGAAGCTTGTAAAATACTTTATAAGGTTCAGCATGAGAGTATTAAAGATGAAAAGAAAAGGAGGAAACCTACAGCTCACCAGTAGTTGCGTCTCCAGACACCTCGCACGGATCCCCGCAACGGCCAGCGGTAGAAGTATCAGGAAAAGGAGAGAAAAATCCAGCGCTGTGTTGATTTTAAAAAGGAAATATATTCCCAATTTTATTGCAAAAACAATTTAAAAAAACACACGGAGACGCAGTCTCAAAATGTATGTGGTAGTGGGCTGTATAGCCTTAGCCTACGCGTTTCGAGCAAACATGTTGCTCTTAGTCATGGCAAAAGAATGTGAATGTCCCTAGTGCTGTGTCTGCTTAATATGCAAAGGTGGTGATTGAACAAGGATCGGAATTGGCTAGCATTAATTGGTAATTAATTCTGCAGGTGGAATCTTTAGCTGATGTGGTAAGTATGGGCGGAGTGTTTTCGTTACACTGTGCAACCACCTTTGGCTGCACAGTGAATCGGCTCAGGTTATTGATAATCCACTTATTAGTTGATACAGGGATAAAACATTATTAGTATATTTTTAGTTATTGAACCGTGCTTATTGGGCCATGTTTAATACGATAATAATTGTATTTGCAATTAATACCTAATGCTGCATATAGAAGCAGTCATCCGGCAAAGCAAAGACACAGCATATAAGGGCAGACACAAGTAAAACATTCAAGATATACAACAGACAAAATAAAGATAAAAAAATATGCAAATCATGATCTAATAATATAAATCCAAATAAATCTGAAACAAATGTAGATAAAGATAAATACAGCGGAAAATCTGTATGTAAGTAGTATTTAGACTCAGAATTGCATTGGCGAGTGTTTAAAATAAAAAAAGGGGGAGAAAAACTCCCTACTAGTATGACCGAACGTACTTAAAACCAAGAATTCTCAAACATATATATGAGATATGGGAATTATATTTCTTCCATAAATATACTTGTATTCTATTTGGAAAGTCGGGACATGCACGATTCTACTTGAGTTGGAATATCTGGCCAATGTATCTCCCTTTTTGTAAATATGGTTTAAAAGCCCCAAAAAATTTTTTTTTGTGATAGTAATGTGGAACAAACTCCGGATATAGGTGAATACAACACCCAAGAATCCCCATGGTTTTGGTGCTGATACTATATGTATAAAAACTGAAGGGGTATTTAAGTGTATAAATATAATACTTGCAATAACTGTTCATATAGAAATTTTATCTCTTATTATAATTTTTAATTGAATTGTCAACACTTATACCAGGAGACTCCCCTCTTGGGAACACCAGAGGACACAGCTGGACCTCAATTGACCCAAAAAAAAAAAAAAACAGTCTAAGAAACGCTCAGTGTGAACGGTGAGTAGAACTCTGCTATTTTATTTGTCTTTAATTTTTGATTTATTAAGGTTTCACTTAAACTGGATATCCCGGGTATTTTGACAATGTAAAAAAATAAGAAATTAAGTATTTGCAAGTGTAAATATAAACAGATGATAAAATGCAAGGATAACTATAAGTATGCACCGAAAAGTATAGATGAGTGCCATTAACCATCTGGTTGTGTTTGAAGATTGATAATGAAATGCCCCAAAGGGAATATGGACCCAATAATAAATTAATTATGTCCTGTAATTGTGTGGTTCTTCTATCAATTCTCTAGACCGTAATATATTTCATATTCTATGCTTTAACCATTGTAACTGGAAATATGTACATCCGATAATTGTGATTTATACATATTTATAACCGTTATTAGTATACATAGTAACTAGGAAAAATATAGAATGTCCATTCCATTTGTTTTATACATGCTTGTGGTTATATATCCCCCTTTTAGTTTTGCAAAATGGTTGTAGAGTTGTATCTCGGAGGGCAACCACCCTAGGCAACATGCTGTCTCCTTCACTTCTAGTATGTAACAATCCCAAACCTACTTGGTTAACACAGAAGGGTTATTTTAAATGTGGAACACATCCTTGCAAAACATGCAACATATCCAAAATTAGAACCGATAAAAACACAGGGACATATACAAAAACACCGACAAAGGCCATACTTGCAAATGGACACAGCCAGGCCAGAAATGCTGATGAAAGGGCGAGCAGGTGCTTTAAATAATAATAGCCACTCCCACTAGTCTTGAGGGGAGTGGTGTGTGGTGCATGGGATGTGTAGTAAAAAATAATAAATGAATAGTGTGTGTGCAAGTGTAATACTATAAGTGAAATATAGGGGGCAGTAATAAATGAAGTGCCTCAATAGAAATAAATGGATAATGGGGTGCAAGTGAGTGAAACATGGAGGGATAGTGTGTACGTCATGAGGCACAACGTGTATAGCCAGGTAGAAGCCTATTTGTGACGCCTTGATAATTCATAGAGCGGGCTACCCTGCTTGCTATGCCAAACAACAACACACCATGCTCTCCCAGCATCAAAGACCCGGCTGTGTCCAAGAGAAGCGAATATACATAATAATGAAAAATACCTGGGGTATTGGTAATCATTTTGGCCAAAAGGACGCAAGCTCGCAATCCACGACAAGGATCCCCAGACTTGCGAGTCCCTAACTCCTAAACTGGAACAGAACGTTCCTGATGCACAAACAGAACCGATAAAAACACAGGGACATATACAAAAACACCGACAAAATTACAAAACAATTTTCTAATTCTACGGAGAATATTAATTTCCCAATCAAATCATACATTAATTGCAATAGTACTAACGTGGTCTATATCATCGAATGCACCACATGCAATTTAAAATATGTGGGATGCACGACAAGAAAATTTAAAATACGCATCCTAGAACACTTAGGTTATATAAGAAATCCCAATATAACCAATATCTCCAATGCCGCCAGACATTTCATATCTTGCCATGACAGATGTATAAATTCCTTCCGTACATATGCAATAGAAAAAACTAGAGGAACAATGAGAGGAGGGGATCTTAAACACCTTCTCCTGACCCGAGAGGCTTTCTGGATATATAATCTTCAGACACGTTTTCCTGCAAGTTTAAACCTCAAAAAAGAGCTTATGTTTCATTATTAAACACATTATATTATCATTAAACTCTGCATAGCCCAAGTAGTTTCCAACCAAAGATATCCAAAACTACAAAGTTCCAAACATCAAGCTAGACAAAACAACAACTTTTTTCTACACTCGACCATGCGTATAATAACCACAAGCATGTATAAAACAAATGGAATGGACATTCTATATTTTTCCTAGTTACTATGTATACTAATAACGGTTATAAATATGTATAAATCACAATTATCGGATGTACATATTTCCAGTTACAATGGTCAAAGCATAGAATATGAAATATATTACGGTCTAGAGAATTGATAGAAGAACCACACAATTACAGGACATAATTAATTTATTATTGGGTCCATATTCCCTTTGGGGCATTTCATTATCAATCTTCAAACACAACCAGATGGTTAATGGCACTCATCTATACTTTTCGGTGCATACTTATAGTTATCCTTGCATTTTATCATCTGTTTATATTTACACTTGCAAATACTTAATTTCTTATTTTTTTGCATTGTCAAAATACCCGGGATATCCAGTTTAAGTGAAACCTTAATAAATCAAAAATTAAAGACAAATAAAATAGCAGAGTTCTACTCACCGTTCACACTGAGCGTTTCTTAGACTGTTTTTTTTTGTTTTTTTTTTGGGTCAATTGAGGTCCAGCTGTGTCCTCTGGTGTTCCCAAGAGGGGAGTCTCCTGGTATAAGTGTTGACAACATTCAATTAAAAATTATAATAAGAGATAAAATTTCTATATGAACAGTTATTGCAAGTATTATATTTATACACTTAAATACCCCTTCAGTTTTTATACATATAGTATCAGCACCAAAACCATGGGGATTCTTGGGTGTTGTATTCACCTATATCCGGAGTTTGTTCCACATTACTATCACCCAAAAAAATTTTTTGGGGCTTTTAAACCATATTTACAAAAATTGAGATACATTGGCCAGATATTCCAACTCAAGTAGAATCGTGCATGTCCCGACTTTCCAAATAGAATACAAGTATATTTATGGAAGAAATATAATTCCCATATCTCATATATATGTTTGAGAATTCTTGGTTTTAAGTACGTTCGGTCATACTAGTAGGGAGTTTTTCTCCCCCTTTTTTTATTTTAAACACTCGCCAATGCAATTCTGAGTCTAAATACTACTTACATACAGATTTTCCGCTGTATTTATCTTTATCTACATTTGTTTCAGATTTATTTGGATTTATATTATTAGATCATGATTTGCATATTTTTTTATCTTTATTTTGTCTGTTGTATATCTTGAATGTTTTACTTGTGTCTGCCCTTATATGCTGTGTCTTTGCTTTGCCGGATGACTGCTTCTATATGCAGCATTAGGTATTAATTGCAAATACAATTATTATCGTATTAAACATGGCCCAATAAGCACGGTTCAATAACTAAAAATATACTAATAATGTTTTATCCCTGTATCAACTAATAAGTGGTTTATCAATAACCTGAGCCGATTCACTGTGCAGCCAAAGGTGGTTGCACAGTGTAACGAAAACACTCTCCGCCCATACTTACCACATCAGCTAAAGATTCCACCTGCAGAATTAATTACCAATTAATGCTAGCCAATTCCGATCCTTGTTCAATCACCACCTTTGCATATTAAGCAGACACAGCACTAGGGACATTCACATTCTTTTGCCATGACTAAGAGCAACATGTTTGCTCGAAAACGCGTAGGCTAAGGCGATACAGCCCACTACCACATACATTTTGAGACTGCGTCTCCGTGTGTTTTTTAAATTGTTTTTGCAATAAAATTGGGAATATATTTCCTTTTTAAAATCAACACAGCACTGGATTTTTCTCTCCTTTTCCTAGTATTAAAGATTCTCTGATGTCATACTAATATATAGAAGGCAAGCCGTGTTGCCAACAACAAATTTTTTAAAGGAGGCACAAAGCAACCTGCTCTTCAACCACACAGTAGCCCTCTTACCCCCCTCCCTAACTTTTGTATTGAGTAGTGGACTCTCCCAGCGTGGGTGTAGGGCCGGTTATGTTGCTCCAATAGAAGGATGTTGAGTAGGGGGGTCTATCACGATCTGGAGGTCAGTATAAGGGTATGTTCACACGGCAACGCCGATTACGTCTGAAATTATGGAGCAGTTTTCAGACAAAAACAGCTGAATTTCAGAAGTTTTTACAAGAGCACACATTTTTCGCGGCGTCTTTTACGGACGTAATTGCAGCTGGTTTTCATTGGAGTCAAAACCACAGAATTTTCGGCGCTTTTCTATAATCAGCAATAAAATGTGATTTGCCTGCACTGCTTAAATAGTCCCTAAATAAATGTAAAAAAAAAAAAAAGATTGCCCCTTTAACCCGTTAGTGACCGCCAATACACCTTTTTTACGGCGGCCACTAATGGCCTTTATTCTGATGCATACGCCTTTGCACGGCGCTGCATCATAATAAATAAACAGAGCAAGGAGCCGTTAAATCTACCTGCTCTCAGAGGTAGCTGGGGGCATCCCTGCTCGAACGGGTGAGATCGATATAAGTATCGATCTCACCCGTTTAACCCCTCAGATGCGGCGCTCAATAGCAAGCGCCGCATCGGAGTTGTTTTGGAGAGAAGGAGGGAGCTCACACCGACACCCGGCGATAAGATCGCTGAGTGTCTCTATGGTAGCCGGGGGCCTAATAAAGGCCCCCAGGTCTGCCTGTAGTGAATGCCTGCTAGGTCATGTCAGAGGCATGGCTTAGCAGATGCCTGTCCATTTTAAACGGACAGGCAGTAATACACATACACTTCAATACAAAAGTATTGCAGTGTATTATAAAAGCGATCGGATGACCGCATATTAAAGTCCCCTAGTGGGACTAGTAAAAAAGTTTAAAAAAAAATGAAAAACCCACTTTTTCCCCTTACAAAATGCTTTACTATTAAAAAAACAAAATAAAGTAAAAAAGTTACACATATTTGGTATCGCCGCGTCCATAATGACCCTAACTATAAAGCTATTACATTATTTAACCCGCACGGTGAACGCCGTAAAAAATAAAATAAAAAACAATGGAAAAATTGCTGTTTTCTGTGAATCCTGCCTTTAAAAAAAAATTGATAAAAAGTGATCAAAAACTCGCATCTACTCCAAAATGGTACCAATAAAAACGACAAGTCTTCCCGCAAAAAAAAAAGCCCTCATACAACTGCATCAGTGGAACAATAAAAAAGTTGTGGCTCTTCAACTATGGAGACACAAAACAAATCATTTTGAAAAAAAAAGTGTTTTTACTGTGTAAGTAGTAAAACATAACAAAAGTTACAAGTTTGGTATTGTTGCAATTGTAACAACCCGCTGACTAAAGTTATTGTGTTATTTATACCACACGGTAAACGGCGTAAATTTAGGACGCAATAAAGTGTGGCAAAATTTCTGTTTTTTTTCTATTCCCCCCCCAAAAAAAAAGTTTATAAAAGTTAATCAATAAATTATATGTACCCCAAAATGGTGCTATTAAAAAAACAATACCTTATTCTGCTATGTCAACGAAAAAATAAAAAAGTTATAGCTTCTGGAATGCGACAATGGAAAAACGTAAAAAATAGCTTCATCATTAACCTCTTCCCATGCTGCGCCGCAACTGTACGTCCTGGAGAGGGCTTGCTTCCCGCACCAGGACGTACAGTTTCGGAGCGGTTCCCGGCGCACATTGTGTTATTGGACAGTGTCCGGGAACCGGGAGGTCAGCTGTCTCAGACAGCTGACACTCCAGTCTTGACAGTCAGCAGACCATCGCTGCTGATTTCGGCAATTAACCCCGAAGTGATTGTGGGGGCTGCCGATGCTTGTCGTGGTAATCGGAGGTCAGACAATGGCCTCCGGGTTGCCATGTACGGAAGCCTCAGAGGAGCATCCTCCATCCGTTCCTCCTAGGCTTCCTGTCAGTGTGACTGTCACGTCACAATGACAAAATACATTACACTACGTAGGTAGTGTAATGTACTCTAGCAGCGATCAAAGCTGCAAGTCTAAATGTCCCCTAGTGGGACAAGTAAAAAAAAGGTAATAAAAATGTTTTTAAAAAAGTGTAAAAATAAGTTATATAAACAAAAAATGCTTTTTTTCCTATAATAAGTCTTTTATTATAGGAAAAAAATGAACACGTTAAAAAAGTACACATATTTGTTATCCCCGCGTTTGTTACGACAAAAACTATAAAACTATAATGTTATTTATCCCGAACGATGAACACCCCAAAAAAAATCAATAAGAAAAAACTACACCAGAATCTTTGGTCACCACCCCTCCCAAAATAGAGAATAAAAAGTGATCAAAAAGTCACATGTACCCCAAAATAGTATCGATACAAACTACAACCCGTCCCGCAAAAAACAAGCCCTTACACAGCTTTTTTGACTAAAAATAAAAAAGTTATGGCTCTCAGAATATGGTGACAAAAAAAATAAATTATTTTATAAAAGAGTGATTTTATTGCGCAAATGCTGCAAAACATAAAAAAACTATATACATATGGTATCGCCGTAATCGTATCGACCTGCAAATAAAGTGAAATTGTCATTTATAGCGCACGGTGAACGCCGCAAAAAATAAAACTAAAAAACATTGTCAGAATTGCTTGGTTTTGGTCACCTGGCTTGCAATAAAATGGAATAAAAAGTGATCAAAAAATCGCATGTTCCCCAAAATGGTACCAATGAAATCTACAGATTGTAACGTAACAAATAAGCCCTCACACAGCTCCGGTGGTGAAAAAATAAAGAAGTTCTGGCTCTCTGAATATGGCGACACAAAATGTGCAGTGTTCCAAAAGCGGATAAGATCGGGCGCCATTTATCAGTGTGACACCGGGCACATATCTATGAATTATTTATTTACCGCATTATTATACCCTCTTATTATGCCCTGATGTACTCCTCACAGATTACATATGCCCCCACGTTATAAACTGAAATACCAGTAAAACCTCAAACAACTACCACCAGGCAAAATCTGCACTCCAAACAGCCCTGCAGCGTGCCCAAACAGCAGTTTGTGCCCACATATATGGCATCGCCATACCCGGCAGAACTCGCTTAACGTTTTATGAGGTATTTGTCTTTAGTGGCACAAACTGGACACAACATATTATGGACTAAAATGGCATATCAGTGGAAAATTGCAATATTCACTTTGAACCATCCGCTGTGCATTAACCCCTTTGCGCACTATGGTCGGTGCGGGGGTTGATGTATGGAGCGGGCTCACGTGCTGAGCCCGCTCCATACGCTGCGGGTGTGAGCTGTGTATTACAGCTGATACCGGGGACTAACGGACACGAACAGCGATCGTGCTGTTACAGAAGCCTGTAAAAATAACAATATACTGCAATACATTAGTATTGCAGTATAATGTACCAGCGATCCAATGATCGCTGGTTCAAGTCCCCTAAGGGGACTAATAAAATGTGTAGAAGAATTAAAGTTTTTAGTAGTGAGAAACCCTTTTCCCATTTTTCTTCTAAAGTAATGTAAAAAAAATAAACAAAATTGGTATTGCTACGTCCGTAAAAGGCCGAACTATTACAATATACCATTATTTAACTCTCACGGTGAACACCGTAAAAAACTTAAATTATTTAAACCACCAAAAACGTTTTTTTGTCACCTTAGCTCTCCAAAAAAATGTAATACAGCTTTTTGATCACTTTTTATATACCAAAAAATGGTACCAATAAAAACTACAGCTCGACCCGCAAAAAATAAGACCTCCCACCGCTGAATCAACCGAAAAATAAAAAAGTTACGCCTCTCAGAATGTGGTGAAACAAAACAATTTTTATTTTAACAATTAGTTTTTTCTTTGTAAAAGTAGTATAGTATAAAAAAAACCTATATAAATTTGGTATAACTGTAATTGTATTGAGCCGCAGAATAAAGTAACATTTTCGTTTTTACCGCACGGCGAAAGCTGTAAAAACGAAACCCCCAAAAAATGGAATCAGATTTTTTTACAATTTCAGCCCGCAAATAATTTTTTTTCAGTTTCACAGTACATTTTATGGCACTTTAAATGGTGTCAATAGAAACTACAACTCCTCCCGCAAGAAGAAAGCCCTCACATCACTCTACTGACGGAAAAAGAAAAAAGTTATGGCTCTTGGAATGCGGAGAGTGAAAAACGAAAATAAGAAAGCAAAAAATGGATCAGTCTTGAAATGGTTAATTAATTTCTAATGAAAAAAAACGTATGACCACATGTGGGGTATTTCCATACTCGGGAGAAATTGCTTTACAAAAATTGGTTGTTTTTTTTTCTCCTTTATCCCTTGTGAAAATTAGAAAACTCAACATTTTAGTGGAAAAAATTGTGATATTCATTTTCGTGGCCTAATTCTAATAAATTCTGCAAAAAACCTGTGGGGTCTAAATGCTCACTATACCCCTAGAAAAATTCCTTGAGCTGTGTTTCCCAAGTTATTACTACATAAAGTAACATGTCGGATTTGAAAAAATCGGCTGTGTCCTGAAGGCCAAAACAGGCTGGGTCCTGAAGGGGTTAAGGTTTAAAATAGGCTAAAGTGTTGAAGACAGAGAACAGTAATAAAGCCAAAAATAAAATGTAAACATGAAATCTGCTACCATAACTTTTTCAATCTCTGCTCAGTCCCTGTCCGGTCTGGTCAAGTGCCAAATAATCAGGTGCTGGATTAGAGGGGTTTTACCCTGTCACTTGCAGATACAACCCAGGGGTACACTTGGGTGGGTCCTAGTACCTGGACACCCCCTTCTGAGCAGAGCAAAGCGTAATCTCGCTGTAACCTGTCATTTACAGCGTGATCTCGTGAGATTACACTTGCTCTGCTGTAAGTACCAAACAAACGTTAACGAAGTGGCGGGATTGTGAATAGACATCCCGTCCTGGCTAGAAGGAATATCTTGTCACGGTCTAAACACTTCTGCAACATTAATATGTCAGTACAAGACAGCACATAGCACATAGTGAATAACGCAGTGTCACTATGCGCTGACTAAATGAATGGAGAGAAGTGCATGACGCTGATTGATCAGCGTCATACAGTCCTCTGTACAACGCCCACTTGGTCTAAAGTAAAACACGCCCACTTGGGCATTAAGAAACTAATTAGCATAAAGCTAAAATTGCTCCTATCGTTGTAAAAATAGATAGTTTTTCTAAATAAAAAGCACTGCTGCTCCTTATGTAGGAGATAGGCCACTTATAATGTGGTGACAGCTTCTTTAAAGAGGCTCTGTCACCAGATTTTGCAACCCCTATCTCCTATTGCAGCAGATCGGCGCTGCAATGTAGATAAGAGTAACGTGTTTTTTTTTTTAAAAACGAGCATTTTTGGCCAAGTTATGACCATTTTTGTATTTATGCAAATGAGGCTTTCTAAAGTACAACTGGGCATGTTTAAAGTAAAAGTCCAACTGGGCGTGTATTATGTGCGTACATCGGGGCGTTTTTACTTCTTTTACTAGCTGGGCGTTCTGACGAGAAGTATCATCCACTTCTCTTCAGAACGCCCAGCTTCTGGCAGTGCAGACACAGCGTGTTCTCGAGAGATCACGGTGTGACGTCACTCACTTCCTGCCCCAGGTCCTGCATCGTGTCGGACGAGCAAGGACACATCGGCACCAGAGGCTACAGTTGATTCTGCAGCAGCATCGGCATTTGCAGGTAAGTCGATGTAGCTACTTACCTGCAAACGCTGATGCTGCTGCAGAATCAACTGTAGCCTCTGGTGCCGATGTGGCCGACACGATGCAGGACCTGGGGCAGGAAGTGAGTGACGTCACAGCGTGATCTCTCGAGAACACGCTGTGTGTCTGCACTGCCAGAAGCTGGGTGTTAATGAACAGAAGTGGATGATGCTAATTCGTCAGCATCATACACTCCCATTCCTAACGCCCAGCTAGTAAAAGAAGTAAAAACGCCCAGATGTACACACACAATACACGCCCTTTACTGTAAACACGCCCAGTTGTACTTTTGCAAGCCTCATTTGCATAAATACAAAAATGGTCATAACTTGGCCAAAAATGCTCATTTTAAAAAAATAAAAACGTTACTGTAATCTACATTGCAGCGCCTATCTGCTGCAATAGCAGATAGGGGTTGCAAAATCTGGTGACAGAGCCTCTTTAAAGGAACAGTGTCACCACAATTTTTTTTTTAATATGTTAAAGATGTTAGTGCTTTATTAAAAACGTTTGGATTAATTTGTGTGTTTGTGTGTTACTTTTTTTTATTTTTACACTTTTTCTTCCCTATGGGGGCTGCCATTTTTTTTTCTATTTCTGTATGTGTCGATTAACGACACATACAGACATGGAATACGGCAGCTCCAGTCCCATAGGGACTGCGAACGGGGCCCGTTCCATCCACTTTCGTGTACGCCGCTGTGTGGGAACGGCGCATGCGCCGCTCCCACACAGTTCAATTTGAAATGCGCGCCGTTGGGATTTTTACCCAATTTTGCAGCATAAAGCAATGTGGTTGCTTTACCACATGCAATGCTGCAATTTTGGGAATGGCTCCATCTAGTGACCAGTGCTGGGAAATATTATAAATTGAATCCAATTTATAATATTTCCTGACTCGTGAAAAAAAATAAAAAATTAGAACAATGTTTAATCACCTATACACTAACTGTTTAATTAAAAAAAAAAACAAAAAACATGTTTTGCTGGCAACACATTCCCTTTAAGTCTAATGATAAAATTCTTCCACCACTAGAGGGAGTTTTGGGAGCTTACTGCACACTGTCCTATTAGAAATATTATACAGTAACTCCTAATCTCCCCCTAGTGGTGGCAGAATATTATCATTTAACTAAATGGCTATGTAAGGAATTTGGATCTCCATAAAAGAAAAACAGAGCTCCTACCGATATATATATATATATTAACCCCTTCCCGCTGCAGCCAGTTTTGCCCTTTCTGATAGAGCCTCATTTTTCAAATCTGACATATGTCACTTTATGTGGTAATTACTTTGCAATGGTTTTACTTATCCAAGCGATTCTGAGATTGTTTCCTTGTGACATATTGGACTTTCAGCATAATTCAGTAATTATTTGTGGAAAAACTCCAACATTTAGAGAAAATTTTCAAAAATTACCATTTTTCTAAATTTTAATGTATTTGCTTGTAAAACAGATAGTAATACCACACACAATTGTTGCTAATTAAAATTTCCCATATGTCTACTTTAGATTGGCATCATTTTTTGAACATCCTTTTATATTTTTTTAGGACATTACAAGGCTTAGAACTTTAGCAGAAAGGTTTCACATTTTCAAGAAAATTTCAAAAGGCTATTTTTTCAGGGACTAGTTCAGGTGTGAAGTGGCTTTGAGGGGCCCATACAATACAAACCCCCATAAATCACCCCATTTTAAAAACTGCACCCCTCAGGAATTAAAGCAAAGTAGAGGTGAAATTAACAAATTTCATTTTTTGCAAAACTCAATTTTTAATCCTTTTTTTCTGTAACACAGAAGATTTTTAACAGAAAAATACAACTAATGATGTATTACCCAGATTCTGCAGTTTTTAGAAATATCCCACATGTGGCCCTAGTGTGCTAATGGACTAAAACACCGGCCTCAGAAGCAAAGGAGCACCTAGAGGATTTTGGGGACTTCTTTTTATTAGATTATATGTTAGGCACCATGTCAGGTTTGAAGAGGTCTTGTGATACTAAAACAAAGGAAACACCCCAAAAAGTACCCCATTTTGGAAACTACACCCCACAAGGAATTTATTTATGTGTGTAGTGAGCATTTTGGCCACACAGGTGTTTAATAGATTTTATTAGAATTGGGATGTGAAAATAAGATATTTTAATTTTTTCAAAAAAAATTTGGATTTTTTTCATTTCCACGAGGACTAAAGGAGAAAAAGCAACCCAACATTTGTAAAACAATTTCTCCCGAGTACAGCAATACCCCATAGGTGGTCATAAACTGCTTGTTGGACACACAGCAGGGCTCAGAAGGGATAGAGCGCCATTTGACTTTTGGAGCTCATATTTAGCAGGAATGGTTTGCGGAGGCCATGTCGCATTTGCAAAGCCCCTGAGGGGCCAAAACATGGGAAACCCCCACAAGTGACACTACAGCCCTCAAGGAAATTATTTAGTGGTATAGTGAGCATTTTGACCCCACAGGTTTTTAGCAGAAATTCTTAGAATTAAGCCTTAAAAATGAAAATCTAAATTTTTTCCAGTAAAATGTAGGTTTAACTATTTTTTGTTAATTTCCACAAGAACTAAAGGAGAATAAGCACCCCAACATTTGTAGAGCAGTTTCTCTCGAGTATGGCAATACCCCATATACGGTTATAAACGGCTGTTTGGACACACAGCAGGGCTCAGAAGGGAAAGAGCGCCATTTGGCTTTTGGAATGGTTTCTGGGCGCCATGTTACATTTCCTGAGCCCTTGTAGTACTAGTACAGTGGAAACACCACAAAAGTGACTCCATTTGGGAAACTACACCCCTTGAGGAATCATCTAGGGGTATAGTGAGAATTTTGACCCCAAAGGTTTTTTGCTGAATTAATTAGAATTAAGCCGTGAAATAAGATGTACTCTAAGCAAACGAAAAACACATATGTTGCCAAATACCCTGAAAAACTACAGTAATCAAGACAAAAACACACATATAGGTATGTACAAGGCAAAAAAGTATATAAACACTTGGTATATCACAAAAAGATACATTTATTACAGGGAAATACACCACATAGACACAATTAAAATCATTTAAAATAGCAAACACATGCTAAGACTGGTCTCCTGGAAAATGCCACCCTAATAAGTGGCTAAACACAGAAAGCCCCAGCAAGACCTACCCAGAGACTCCTCAGATAACAAATGTAGTCATACGTACATAAATGTAAAGAATATTGCATCAAACCGTATGGCATGTGTCCTGTAATATCAAAAAAATATCCAATGAAAGGAGAAAAAGGGTCTCGATGCCCCATGCGTATCGCCACAATGTGGCTTCCTCAGGGGTATTGTTGTAATGAGGTGCATTGTGCATAGGTAACATATCAGTTTTAATTATTTACAAGATGTGTGCACAATCATGCACACTTACCTCTTTCTCTCCCACAGACGAGTACCAGGTAGCTCACAAAGCCGGCGTCCGGTAATGCGTAGTGCGCACGCGCCCAAAATAGACGCCAAACTCGTGTGACGCGGCTCCTCGCACACGCATAGTGCAGCCCAAATCCACCATCAACAACCACATCCTCCCGTACACAATGCGCATGCGCTGGGGCCAACACTACGAAAACATGACGCGACACCCCGCGCATGCCCAGTGGGAGTCAAGGGAGGGGCAGCGGCTGTCCACACGAACACACATCAAAATAGTGTAACGGCAAAAAATAAAAAGTTTGTGAATGTTGATCTACTAAGATATATGTGGGGGAAAAAAAGCAATACATCTATTATGGTTTCTTAATAAAGCAAAGAAATAACAAGTTTCCTGCAAAAAAACAAGAAAAAAAAAAAACTTGATAAACTGAAATACACATGCATACATAGCCGTAATGTAGATACATATGCATGTGCAACAATCATTATATATATATATATATATATATATATATATATATATATATATATATACACACACATATATAGCTATTGTAGTCCCTAAGATTTCCATAGGTGCTAGATAACTTCTATCGGGACAATTCTATTAAATCAGATTTATAGTATGCAAAATGCTTTAGGAGAACAAAATGTCTCCATAGGCGTTATGACATGTACCGTCCCCGCACCAAGACCGGGGCACATCGTGAGAGAGAGCGAGAGAGGACAAGTTAAGGACATATATTAAAAACAGAGTGGCACCATGCAAGGTAAAGGCAAATATATAAATATACGTGTATGCATCAATATGAAACAGGAGACAACATATCATTTTTCATATGAAAGGTATCCTCTTGCTTCTTCCGGTTGTGCATATCCCGTATTCAGAGGTAAGCAGATTTGTGGTATTAATACACTAGCGTGGCCTAGAAATAGAATAGAGAGTACGTTTTGCTTATTCACATCTATATATATTTATGTACAGATATAACCCCTAAACTTTAGGTGAACTAAGGAGAATAATAGAAAACCAAGTGGAATGATTGTCACGTCTAGTGTGAGAATAGTGAAAGAAGAGCCTTAAACGGGCATATACTAGAAAGTGAAAATATGAATGTGAAAATTATATATCAATGTGCAATAATACATAAATGTATTTATGTAATGTGAATAAATAGTGCATAAAATATTGCATGAAATAAGTGAACAAAAAACCCCCCCCAAAAAACAGTGCATGGTATAAGTGAACTAACTGAAAACAATTGATGCAAATGAGTAGTTTAGGGTTATCAAAAGCTATGTTTTATAGAATCCTGTGTATAATAGTTCTTCATTCATGCCCCTGGGAGTCATGCTTGTTAAGTTATAAATCCATCTGGATTCATGTGGTAATAATTTGGGAATGGTGTAACCACCTCAAATATTCGACTGTATCTGTTCTAGGCCAAAGACTTGTAAACTTGCCTTCTTACCTTTATGTTTTTGTAAGAAATGTAGAGCTACTGAAGTCAGAATTTTGTCCTGGTCAAGGTCTCGATCTGCCAGAGTGATGTTTGATATATGTTGCTGCATTCTTTTTTGTAATTCCTTGTTTAACCTATATAGACTTTGGGACAAGAGCAAGTAAGTGCATAAATAACATTTTTGCTATGACAGTTGATGTATGATTTGAATTGATATTTTCTTAGATCAATGGGATCTGTGAATACATCAGTGGGGTTTACAAATTGACAGATGTTGCAATCACCACATGCGTATGAGCCTTTGGGGGGATTCACACGAGCGTGTATTGGGTCCGTGCGGGCCGCGTGGTTTTCACGCGCCACGCACAGACCAATACAAGTCTATGGGGCAGTACAGACAGTCCGTGCTTTTTGTGCAGCGTTTGTCAGCTGTGCAAAAAGCGCGACATGCTCAATATCTCCGCGTATTTCGCGCATCACGCACCCATTGAAGTCAATGGGTGCGTGAAAACCATGCAGGTCGCACGGAAGCACTTCCGTGCGAACCGACTGAAACAGCGCACCAGCTGTCAAAAGGATGAATGTAAACAGAAAAGCACCACGTGCTTTTCTGTTTCCAAACATCCAAACGGAGTGTCTTTGAGATGAGCGAACCCGGACAACCGAACCGAACTTCACCGGGTTCGGCCGAACTCGTTTTGGCCGAACCCGGCAAAAAAATTTCCGGTACGCGACGTCAGGAGATAGTCACTGTCCAGGGTGCTGAAAGAGTTAAACTGTTTCAGCACCATGGACAGTGACTTCCGATCCCAATATACATGAACCTGTAAAAAAAAAACGAAGTTCTGACTTACCGATAACTCCCGGCTTCTTCCTCCAGTCTGACCTCCCGGGATGACAATTCAGTCCAAGTGACAGCTCCAGCCAATCACAGGCCAAGCACAGGCTGCAGCGGTCACATGGACTGCCGCGTCATCCAGGGAGGAGGGGCCCGATGTCAAGAGAGGCGCGTCACCAAGGACGCGTCACCAAGGCAACGGCCGGGAAGTTCTCGGTAAGTACGAACTTTTTTTTTTTTTAACAGGTTTCTCGATATTGTGTTCGGCATTCACTGTCGAGGGTGCTGAAAGAGTTACTGCCGATCAGTTAGCTCTTTCAGCACCTTGGACAGTGACGGGCGTCGACTAGCCTCATCTCTATGATGGCGGCTGCGCGAAAATCACGCAGCCGCGCATCATACACGGATGACACACGCAGCTGTCAAGTGGTTTTTGCGCTCGCAAAACGCAGCGTTTTTTTCGCGCGCAAAAACGCAACGTTCGTCTGAATCTGCCCTTTAAGTTTGACCCCCCTCCCCAAATGCATCTTAGGTCTAGAGAAATGACTCCTCATAACCCAGTCTCCCAAATTTCGAGCCCTTCTGGCTGTCAAGAGGGGTCTCTCGGTAATGTGTGAAGATAACTTTGGTTCACGCAATAAAATATTCCAGTTTTTATTCAAAATGTTGGCGACATCTTTCCATTGTTTGTTATATGTAGTGGTAATCTTGAGTTTGCTTTCCGGAGTACAGTACTTAGGTTTAAGAATCTCTGTTCTATTGCTATTAAGAGCTTTCTGATACGTCTTAGTTATGATCTCGTGGGGGTATCCTCTTACCTTGAATCTATTGCTTAGGTCCTTCGCATGATCCCTGAAATCTTGTTCTTCGCAGCAACTTCTTCTGATTCTGAGGAATTGTCCCACTGGTATTCCAATTTTAACCCCTTCCCGACATTTGCCGTACATGTACGTCATGGAAAGCATTGACTTCCCGCATCTTGCCGTAAATGTACGCCGAATGTTTGGGACCGGCTCAGAAGCTGAGCCGGTGCCATCATTACCGGATCTCAGCTGTATCTTACAGCTGACATCCGGCTGTAACGGCGGGGACCGAAATTAGCTTCGATCCCCGCCATTAACCCCTTAAGTGCAGCGCTCAAACGCGATCGCTGCACTTAAGGTGTTTGCAGCTCATCGGAACCCCAGTAATGAAATTGCCGGGGTTCCGGTGGCTGCAATGGCAACCAGAGGCCTAATACTGGCCTCCCGGTCTGCCTAGCACCGAAGCCGGTCAAGATCCGCCCGGCGGCGGAGCCTGATCGGCTTCCGTAGCTGCCGGCAAGATGGCGCCGGGTCAGGAGCTGATCCGGCGTCATCAGCGGTGGAAGTCAGCTGTACTGTACAGCTGACATCCACCTGTAACGGCAGGAACCGGAGCTAGCTCCGATCCCTGCCATTAACCCCTTCGATGCAGCAATCGAAAGCGATTGCTGCATCGTAGCGGTTACTAGCAGATCGCCAGCCCTGACAGGCAATCGGGACTGGCGACTGCTGTTATGGCAACAGGAGACACAATGGTCTCCTGCTCTGCCATTACGGAAGCCGATTTAGGCCCCGCCGGGAGGCGAAGCCTAATCGGCTTGCTGTCAGTGAATGACTGACAGATCTAATACATTGCACTACATCGGTAGTGCAATGTATTAGAAAAAATAAAATCTGACCGTTGGACCTTCAAGTCCCCTAGTGGGACTTGAAGAAAAGTGTAAAAAAAGTATAAAAAAGTGCAAAAAATAAAAGTTTGAAAACAGTAAAAGTTTCAAGTAATCAAATAAAACACAATCCCCCTTTTACTCTTATCAAGTCCTTTATTATTGAAAAATAATAATAAACCATATGTATTTGGTATCGCCACGACCGTAACGACCGGAGGTATCAAAATATTATATTATTTATTGCACACGGTGAACAGCGTAAAAAAAACCCGTAAAAAACGTTACCAGAGTTTCTGTTTTTTGGTCACTTTGCCCTACAAATATTAGAATAAAAAGTGATCAAAAAGTCGCACGTATTCCAAAAATGGTACCTATAAAAACTATAGCTCGTCCCGCAAAAAACAAGCCCTCATACAACTCGGTCGACAAAAAAATTAAAAAGTTATGGTTCTCACAACTTGGCGACAGAAAAAATACATTCTTTTTACAAAAGTAATTTTATTGTGCAAAAAGTTGTAAAACATGAAAAAGTTCTATAAATTAGGTATCGCCAGAATCGTACTGACCCACAGAATAAAGTTAACATGTAATTTATAACGCATGGTGAACGCTGTATAAAAAAAACTAAAAAAGCTGTGCCAGAATTGCGTTTTTTTGTTTACCTGGCATCCCAAAAAATAGGATAAAAGGTGATCAAAAGGTCACATGTACCCCAAAATGGTACCAATAATAACTACAGCTCGTCCCGCAACAAACCAGCCCTCATACCGCTACGTCTATGAAAAATAAAATTAGTTATGGCTCCAATAAGTCAGGAAATAAAAAAATATGCAGTTGTGCCCGAGGGGAACATTTCTTCTGTTTGAAGAGGCGATTTATCAAGGACCTAAAATTAGGGAACCAGGAAAGGGAGGGCCCAAACATATCCGCTGGAAGCGACGGTGCCCGTATTATACCAGGAGAACACTTCCTAGCAAAATTCCCCAAACTACAAAGGCGCGGAGTGTGGATCAAAAGGGGGATAATAAAGGACGCCATATATCAGTGCGACACCGGCCTGTGCAGAAAGGATTGCTTCACAGCATAACACACATCTAT
Source organism: Rhinoderma darwinii (assembly GCF_050947455.1). Classification (NCBI taxonomy): domain Eukaryota; kingdom Metazoa; phylum Chordata; class Amphibia; order Anura; family Rhinodermatidae; genus Rhinoderma; species Rhinoderma darwinii. The sequence continues at coordinate 151,120,711 of NC_134691.1, read as the reverse complement.
GGATTATTTTATTGTTTTTTTTTTACCCCATTATTATACCACCTGACTATGCCCCTTATATACTCTGCCCGGCTTACATATGCCCTACATTATTAACGGAAACACCAGTAAGAATCCAAACAAAACTACTACCAAGCAAAATCCACGCTCCAAAAGCCAAATGGCATTTCCTCCCATCTGAACCCTACAGTGTGCCCAAACAGCAGTTTCCTTCCACATATATGGCACCGTCATACCCGGGAGAACCCTTTTAGCAATTTTTGGGGTGTGTGTCTCCAGTGGCATAAGCTGGGCACGACATATTTGCCACTGAATGGCATATCTAGGGAAAAATATATAAATTTTTAATTTGCACCATCCACAGCGCATTCATTTATGGAAAAGACCTGTGGGGTGAAAATGCTCACTACACCCCTTAATAAATGCCTTGAGGGGTGCAGTTTCCATAATGGGGTCACTTCCCAGGGGTTTATTTTTATTATTTCACATCTGAGCCTCTGCAGTTGTGAACCAATACTTTGTAAATCGCCAAATTAGGCCTCAATTTTACATGGTACGCTTTCACTCCTGAGCCTGGTCGACTGTCCAGGCAAGAGATTAGGGCCACATGTAGGGTGTTTCTAAAACCAGGAAACCCAGCATAATAATTAGAGAGCTGTCTTGTTATGGTGGCACAAGCTGGGCACCACATATTGGCATATCTATGGAAAAAAAATCCCATTTTCACTCTTCAACATCGAGTTCACACTAATTTCTACAAAACACCTGCAGGGTTAACATGCTCACTACACCCCTAGGTAAATGCATTGAGGGGTGTAGTTTCCAAAATTGGTTCACTTCTGGGGGGTTTCCACAGTTTTGGGCCCACAGGCGCCCAGAAACCAATCCAGCAACATCTGCACTCCAAATGGCGGTCCTTCCCTTCTGAGCCCTGCCGTGTGCCCAAACAGCAGTTTATGACCACATATGGGGTATTGCCGTACTCGGTAGAAATTGCTTTACAAATGTTGGGTTCTTTTTTTTCCTTTATTTGTTGCGAAAATGAAAAAATTTGCGCTAAAGCTACGTCTTATTGAAGAAAAAGGATTGTTTTTATTTTCACTGCCCAATTCTAATAAATTCTATGAAACATCTGTGGGGTCAAAATGCTCACTACGCCCCTAGATGAATTCCTCAAGAGGTGTAGTTTCCTAAATGGTGTCACTTTTTGGGCGTTTTCATTGTTTTTTCCCCTCAGGGGCTTTGCAAATGTGATATGGCCGCCGCAAACCATTCCTACTCAATGTGATCTCCAAAAGCCAAATAGCGCTCTTTCCCTTCTAAGCCAAGCCGTGTCTCCAAACAGCCGTTTATTACCACATGTGGGGCATTGTTTTACTCGGGAGAAATTGCTTTACAAATTTTGTGGTGCTTTTTCTCCTTCAGTCCTTGTGGAAATGAGTAAAAATAAGCTAAACCTACATTTTCTTTGAAAAAATGTTGATTTTTATTTTCAGGGCCTACTTCCAATAATTTCTGCAAAAAACCTGTGGGGTCAAATCGCTCACTATACCCCTAGATAATTTCCTCAATGGGTGTAGTCTCCAAAATGGGGTCACTTGTGGGGGGTTTCCACTGTTTTGTCTCCTCAGGGACTTCGTAAATGTGACATGGCCTCCGCAAACCATTCCTGCTAAACTTGAGCTCCAAAAGCCAAATAGCGCTCTTTCCCTTCTAAGCCCTGCCGTGTCTCCAAACAACCGTTGATTACCACATGTGGGGTATTGTTTTACTCGGGAGAAATTGCTTTACAAATTTTACGGTGCTTTTTCTCCTTTAGTCCTTGTGGAAATAGAGAAAAAAAATCGCTAAACCTACATTTTCTTTGAAGAAATGTTGATTTCAATTTTCACGGCCTACTTCCAATAATTTCTGTAAAAAACCTGTGCGGTCAAAATGCTCACTATACCCCTAGATAATTTCCTTGAAGTGTGTCGTTTCCCAAATGGGGTCACTTTTGGGGGATTTTGACTGTTTTGGCACCGCAAGAGCCCTTCAAACCTGACATGGTGCCTAAAATATATTCTAACAAAAATAAGGCCCCAAAATCCTCTAGGTGCTCCTTTGCTTCTGAGGCCGGTGCTTCAGTCCAGTAGCACGCTACAACCACATGTGGGATATTTCCTAAAACTGCAGAAACTGGGCAACAAATATTGAGTTGCATTTCTCTGGTAAAACCTTCTGTGTTATAAAAAAAATTGTACTAAAAATTTATTTCTGCAAAAAAATATGAAATTTGTAAATTTCACCTCTACTTTGCTTTAATTCCTGTGACATGTGTAAAGGGTTAAGACATTTTCTAAATGTTGTTTTGAATACTTTGAGGGGTGAAGTTTTTAAAATGGGGTGACTTTTTGGGGGTTTCTAATATATAAGGCCCTCAAAGCCACTTCACAACTGAACTGGCCCCTGTAAAAATAGCCTTTTGAAATTTTCTTGAAAATGTGAGAAATTGCTGCTAAAGTTCTAAGCCTTGTAACGTCCTAGAAAAATAAAAGGATGTTCAAAAAACGATGCCAATCTAAAGTAGACATATGGGGGATGTTAATTAGCAACAATTTTGTGTGGTATATCTGCCTGTCTTACAAGCAGATACATTTAAATTGAGAAAAATGCTAATTTTTGCAATTTTTCGCTAAATTTTGGTGTTTTTCACAATTAAATACTGAACATATCGAGCAAATTTTGCCAGTAACTTAAAGTCCAATGTGTCACGAGAAAACAATCAAAGAATCGCTTGGATAGGTGAAATCATTCCGGAGTTATTACCACATAAAGTGACACATGTCAGATTTGAAAAATGAGGCTCGGTCAGGAAGGTCAAAAGTGGCTAAAGAGGGAAGGGGTTAAGGTGTGGCGGGTGAAAGCTCTGATAATGTAGGAGGCTGTTGATCAAAGTTTATTTACGGTATAGGGTAGCTTTGACTCTGGATCCCTCCATTGTGATTTTTATATCAAGGACCTCAACCACTTCTCGTAATATTTTTGCAGTTAGATGTATGTTCCAAGGGTTTATATTCAGTTCTTCTATGTAAAGCTTGCAATCTTCTACTGTACCTGTCTAAAAGATGAGAATGTCGTCTATATATCTGTACCATTTAACCACATGTTGTTGGTATTGTGCCGATGGGTACACGTGTGTCTCCTCCCACCAACCCAAGAAAAGATTGGCGTAGGAAGGGGCACACAGTGCACCCATTGCTGTGCCAGAGATCTGTCTGTAGAAAGTCCCGTTGAACACAAAATAGTACTGTCCCAGGACAAATTCGAAAAGGTCATAGAGAAAAGAGTCATGTTGTCTATTGGATGCAGGTTGTTGTTTTAAATAATATGTCAGTGCTCGTAATCCCAGGTGATGTTTGAAATTGGTATATAATGATTCCACATCTAGAGATATAAGTATAGTCCCTTCAGGAACTTCTAGATTGTGCAGTTGTTCTATCAAATGCATGGAATCTCTTACATGGGACGTTAGTTTTAAAAAGAAATCTAAGTATGTACAAGCCTTTTCACAGAGGCTACCTATACCGGCCACAGTAGGCCTACCAGGAGGCTTTTCCATTGATTTGTGAACCTTGGGCACAAGATAGCATGTAGGTATAATTGGCTTTTCAGTTTTAAGATACTTATGTTCGTTTGTGTTTACAATTGCATATCGGTGAGCTGCATCAATGAGTAAATCCAATTTTTTCTTAAATGTGTCCGTAGGATCTGATGGCAGGACCTGGTAACAAGACGTGTTGGTTAGTTGCCGTTTTTCTTCTCCAGTGTATTGTTCAACACCCCACAATACGATATTGCCCCCTTTATCCGCCTCCTTGGTGATCATGGTGTCGTTCTGACTCAAAGAAAGAAGAGCCTGTCTATCTGCTTTAGTCATGTTGTCCTGTTCATGTTTGTATACCATAATTTTTTGAATATCTCTAGTCACCGATTCCAAAAATATTTGAATCGATGGAGATATTTTGAATGATGGTGTCTTTTGTGAGGGAATTCGATAGGGAAATTTTGTGAGTCTTAATTTTTCATTTTTCTTGAGTACATCCTAAAGATCTCGAAATGCTTGTCGATGTTCTTCAGGTAAGTCATCAATCATAGAGGGTTGATGGTAAAGGATTTTAAGCCCTTCCCCCTGCTTGCATTCTGGGCCCTAATGACCAAGCCATTTTTTACGTTTTTCCATCGTCACATTCGAAGAGCTATAACTTTTTTATTTTTGCGTCGACATAGCTGTGTAAGGTCTTGTTTTTTGTGGGACAAGTTGTATTTTTTAATAGCACCATTTTGGGGTACATATAATTTATTGATTAACTTTTATTAACTTTTTTGGAGGGGGATAGAAAAAAACCTGAAATTTCGCCACTCTTTTTTGCGTCCTAAATCTACGCAGTTTACTGTGTGGTATAAATAACACAATAACTTTATTCAGCGGGTTGTTACGATTGCAACGATACCAAATTTGTATAGATTTTGTATGTTTTACTACACCGTGTTCCAAATTATTATGCACATTGGATTTAAGTGTCATAAACATTTAATTATTCGTTTTTCAATTAAACTCATGGATGGTATTGTGTCGTAGGGCTCTTTGGATCATTGTAATCAATCTTAGACACCTGTGATAATTAGTTTGCCAGGTGTGCCCAATCAAAGGAAAAAAAATCACAGGTTTCAAGCAATATGGGAAAGAAAAAGGATCTCTCTGCTGCCGAAAAACGTGAAATAGTGCAATACCTTGGACAAGGTATGAAAACATTGGATATTTAAAGAAAACTTAAGCGTGATCATTGTACTGTGAAAAGATTTGTGGCTGTTTCAGAGCACAGACGGGTTCATTCAGATAAAGGCATAATGAGGAAGGTTTCTGCCAGACAAATTAATAGGATTAGGAGAGCAGCTGCTAAAATGCCATTGCAAAGCAGCAAACAGGTATTTGAAGCCGCTGGTGCCTCTGGAGTCCCGCAAACCTCAAGGTGTAGGATCCTCCAGAGGTTTGTAAGTGTGCATAAAGCTATTATTCGGCCACCCCTAAACAATGCTCATAAGCAGAAACAGTTGCAGTGGGCTCAGAAATACATGAAGACTAATTTTCAAACCGTGTTGTTTACTGATGAGTGCCGTGCAACCCTGGATGGTCCAGATGGATGGAGTAGTGGATGGTTGGTGAATGGCCACCATGTCCCAACAAGGCTGTGACGTCAGCATGGAGGTGGCGGAGTAATGTTTTGGGCTGGAATCATGGGAAGAGAGCTGGTAGGCCCCTTTAGGGTCCCTGACGGTGTGAAAATGACCTCTGCAAAGTACGTAGAGTTTATGACTGACCACTTTCTTCCGTGGTACAAAAAGAAGAACCGTGCCTTCCGTAGTAAAATTATCTTCATGCATGACAATGCACCATCTCATGTTGCAAAGAATATCTCTGTGTCATTGGCTGCTATGGGCATAAAAGGAGAGAAACTCATGGTGTGGCCCCCATGTTCCCCTGACCTCAACCCTATTAAGAACCTTTGGAGCATCCTCAAGCAAAATATCTATGAGGGTGGGAGGCAGTACACATCAAAACAGAAGCTCTGGGAGGCTATTCTGACATCCTGCAAAGATATTCAAGCAGAAACTGTCCAAATACTCAGAAATTCAATGGATGCAAGAATTGTGAAGGTGATATCAAAGAAGGGGTCGTATGTTAACATGTAACTTGGCCTGTTAAGTTTTTTTGATTGAAAGAGCTTTTGATTTCTGTAAATATGACTGTAATGATGGGGGTAGGGAAACAGACAAGTGAGCCCTAATCTACCCGCCACTCAGTCCCTGCCTACTTGCAACGACCCGCCCTAGGCGACGGGGTACAACTGGGCGACGGTCCCTACGCTCAATAAGTGCATGACAGACAAACAGACAAGGGTACACAGAAGCTAAGGGAAATGGGGCAGTTGCCAACGGCGGCACCGTGAGCAACAAGAGTGGTGAACGAGCAGAGTCAAACCAGGAGTGTACGAGGTACCAAACGCAGAGCAGGAGAGTAGTGAACAAGCCGAGTCAAACCAGGAGTGTACGAGGTACCAAACGCAGAGCAGGAGAGTAGTCAGTAAGCCAGGGTCAATATGAAGCAGGGTCAAATAGTTCAGAAGCTGCAGCAGGGCCAGGAAACCAAACGAGAAGAATCACAAGCAAGGAGGAACAGGAAAGGCAGGTATAAATAGACAGAGGGCGGGAGCTAGCTCCGTCTGGCCAGGCTGTGATAGGCTCTCCCACTCCTAAGCCTGCCATCCTGAGTGGTGGAAGATGGAGTCAGTCTCACAGACATAGAAGCAGGTGCAGACTGATTACCTATGGGCATTGACACAGAAGCTGTGCCTGGCAGATCCTTTACAGTACCCCCCCTTTTATGAGGGGCCACCGGATTCTTTCTAGGTTGACCTGGTTTATTGGGGAAACGAAGGTGGAACCTCCTGACCAATACCCCAGCGTGAACATCCCGGGCGGGTACCCAAGTCCTCTCCTCAGGCCCGTATCCTCTCCAATGGACCAGGTACTGGAGGGAGCCTTGGACCATCTTGCTGTCCACAATCTTGGCCACCTCGAATTCCACCCCCTCAGGGGTGAGAACGGGGACAGGAGGTTTCCTCGAGGGAGCCAAGGACGGGGAGCAGCGTTTAAGGAGGGAGGCATGAAACACGTCATGTACTCGAAAAGATGGGGGCAACTCCAGTCGGAAGGAGACAGGATTGAGGACTTCAATGACCTTGTACGTCCCTATAAACCGGGGAGCAAACTTCTTGGACGGGACTTTAAGGCGCAAGTTCTTTGACGATAGCCCCACCAGATCCCCGACCATAAACAAGGGGTTAGCAGAACGTCTTCTATCTGCCTGAGTTTTTTGTATGCTCTGGGACGCCTCTAGGTTCTTCTGAACCTGGGCCCAGGCTGTGCACAGTTCCCGATGAACGACCTCTACCTCGGGATTGTTGGAACTACCAGGTGAAACGGAGGAGAACCGTGGATTAAACCCAAAATTACAGAAAAAGGGGGAGACCCCTGACGAGTTACTGACCCGGTTATTAAGGGAAAATTCGGCGAGGGGAATGAATGAGACCCAATCATATTGACAGTCAGAGATAAAACACCTTAAATATTGTTCTAGAGACTGATTAGTCCTCTCAGTTTGGCCATTAGTTTCAGGATGGAAGGCAGAGGAGAAGGACAGATCAATCTCCAACTTTTTACAGAAGGCTCTCCAAAACAATGAAACAAATTGTACCCCTCTGTCAGAAACAATATTGACAGGGACCCCATGGAAACGCAGGATGTGTTTGACAAACAAGGTAGCTAACGTCTTAGCATTGGGTAGTTTCTTGAGGGGCACAAAGTGGCACATCTTACTGAAGCGGTCTACTACAACCCACACCACCGACTTGCCTTGAGATGGAGGCAAATCGGTGATAAAATCCATGGAGATATGGGTCCAAGGTCTCTGGGGAATGGGCAAAGAACGTAGTAAGCCCGCTGGTCGGGACCTGGGAGTCTTGGACCTAGCACAAACCTCACAAGCGGCGACGTAGGCCTTAACGTCTTTAGGCAACCCAGGCCACCAATAGTTTCTGGCAATGAGGTGCTTGGTACCCAGGATGCCTGGATGACCAGATAGTGCGGAGTCATGATTTTCCCTAAGTACCCTTAGCGGGAATTGCAGGGGAACAAACAGCTTGTTCTCAGGAAGGTTCCCGGGAGCTGAACCTTGATCAGCCGCAATTTCAGAGACTAAATCAGAATCAATAGAGGAAATGATTATACCTGGAGGCAAAATACAAGCAGGATCTTCCTCCAAAGGAAGGCTGGCCATGAAGCTACGCGACAGTGCATCAGCCTTAATATTTTTAGACCCAGCCCTATAGGTAACCAAAAAGTTGAATCTGGTAAAAAATAACGCCCATCGAGCTTGTCTCGGGTTTAGCCTCCGGGCAGATTCTAGGAAAACCAGATTCTTGTAAACGGTAAGGACCGTTACCTGGTGCCTAGCCCCCTCCAGGAAGTGGCGCCACTCTTCAAATGCCCATTTAATGGCTAAGAGTTCGCGGTTGCCAATATCATACTTACTCTCAGTGGGCGAAAACTTCCTGGAGAAGTAGGCACAGGGACGGAGATGGGTGAGGGACCTGGTACCCTGGGACAAGACAGCCCCCACTCCCACCTCGGATGCGTCAACTTCCACGATAAATGGCTCCATTTGGTTGGGCTGAACCAGCATCGGGGCCGAGATAAAGCACTTCTTAAGGACCTCAAAAGCCTGGACAGCCTCAGGAGGCCAGTGGAGGAGATCAGCACCTATGCGAGTGAGGTCCGTAAGAGGCGTAGCGATGACCGAGAAGTTAGCAATAAATCTCCTGTAATAATTAGCGAACCCCAAGAAGCACTGTAACGCCTTCAGGGAGGCAGGTTGGACCCACTCCGCCACAGCCTGGACCTTGGCGGGGTCCATGCGGAATTCATGAGGAGTGAGGATTTGACCCAAAAATGGTATCTCCTGCACCCCAAACACATATTTTTCGGTCTTCGCAAACAATTTGTTTTCCCGGAGGACCTGGAGCACCTTCCTGACATGCTCAATGTGGGAGGACCAGTCCTTGGAAAACACAAGTATGTCATCAAGGTACACTACAAGAAATACCCCCAGGTAATCTCTTAAAATCTAATTTATGAAATTCTGGAAGACCGCGGGAGCATTACACAACCCAAAGGGCATGACGAGGTATTCGAAATGACCTTCGAGCGTGTTAAACGCAGTCTTCCACTCATCCCCCTCTTTGATGCGGATAAGGTTATACGCCCCCCGTAGATCAAACTTAGAGAACCATTGGGCCCCCTGAACCTGATTAAAGAGATCAGGAATCAAAGGAAGGGGATACTGGTTCCTTACAGTGACCTTATTCAAGTTACGGTAGTCAATGCATGGCCTAAGACCACCATCCTTCTTCCCTACGAAGAAGAAGCCAGCACCTACCAGAGAAGTAGAGGGGCGAATGTAACCCTTGGCCAGGCATTCCTGGATATACTCTCTCATGGCTTCACGTTCGGGACAAGAGAGATTAAATATCCTACCCTTAGGGAGCTTAGCTCCTGGTACCAAATCGATAGCGCAATCGTATTCTCTAACACTTCGGAGGCCTCCTTAGAGAAAACATCAGCGAAGTCCTGAACAAACTCAGGTAGCGTTTCTCAGGGGGAGAAATAGAATTAACAGAAAAACATGACGTCAAGCATTCATTACCCCATTTGGTAAGCTCCCCAGTATTCCAGTCAAACGTGGGATTATGCAACTGCAACCAGGGAAGGCCTAAAACCAAATCGGATGATAATCCCTGCATCAACAGTACAGAGCACTGCTCCAAATGCATGGAGCCAACAAGGAGTTCAAAAACAGGGGTATGCTGTGTAAAATAACCATTAGCAAGAGGAGTGGAGTCGATACCCACTACCGGGACAGGTTTAGGCAAATCAATCAAAGGCATAGCTAAAGACATAGCAAATTCCACAGACATGATATTAGCAGAAGACCCTGAATCCACGAAGGCACTGCCGGTAGCAGACCTACCACCAAAAGAGACCTGAAAGGGAAGCAAGATTTTATTACGTTTCATATTTACGGGAAATACCTGTGCGCCCAAGTGACCTCCCCGATGATCACTTAGGCGCGGAAGTTTTCCGGCTGCTTATTCTTACGCCTAGGACAGGTGTTCACTTGATGCTTGTCATCCCCACAATAGAAGCAGAGACCATTCTTCCTGCGGAACTCTCTACGTTGTCGGGGGGACACGGAGGCCCCGAGTTGCATAGGTACCTCCGAGTCTTCCGTGGAAGAGTGAAGCAACGGAACCTCGGGAGGCATCATGGGGGAAAACACAAAAACGTTCAAGTTGTCGTTCCCTGAGACGTCGGTCAAGTCGTACCGCTAAAGCCATAACCTGGTCTAGGGAGTCAGAAGAGGGATAGCTAACTAGCAGATCTTTCAGGGCGTTCGACAGACCCAACCTAAACTGGCACCTTAAGGCAGGGTCATTCCACCGAGAAGCTACGCACCACTTCCTAAAGTCAGAACAATACTCCTCAACAGGTCTGTTACCCTGACGTAAGGTCACCAGCTGACTCTCGGCAAAGGCAGTCCTGTCAGTCTCGTCATAAATGAGTCCGAGAGCAGAAAAGAAAAGTTCAACGGAGGAAAGTTCAGGGGCGTCAGGAGCCAAGGAGAAGGCCCATTCTTGTGGCCCTTCCTGGAGCCGGGACATAATTATACCCACCCGCTGCCTCTCAGAACCTGAGGAGTGGGGCTTTAAGCGAAAATAGAGCCTACAACTCTCCCGAAAGGAGAGAAAAGTCTTCCGGTCCCGAGAACCGGTCAGGCACCTTGAGGTGGGGTTCAAGAGGTGAGGTGAGGGGCACTACCATGGTAGCATCAGACTGGTTGACCCTCTGAGCCAGGGCCTGGACCTGTAGGGAGAGACCCTGCATTTGCTGTGCCAGGGTCTCAAGGGGGTCCATAGTAGTGAGAGGGACCAGGGTAGACTAGGTATATGGGCTTGTGATTATGTAATGATGGGGGTAGGTAAACAGACAAGTGAGCCCTAATCTACCCGCCACTCAGTCCCTGCCTACTTGCAACGACCCGCCCTAGGCAACGGGGTACAACTGGGCGACGCTCCCTACGCTCAATAAGTGCACGACAGACAAACAGACAAGGGTACACAGAAGCTAAGGGAAATGGGGCAGTTGCCCACGGCAACACCGTGAGCAACAAGAATGGTGAACGAGCCGAGTCAAACCAGGAGTGTACGAGGTACCAAACGCAGAACAGGAGAGTAGTGAACAAGCCGAGTCAAACCAGGAGTGTATGAGGTACCAAACGCAGAGCAGGAGAGTAGTCAGTCAGCCAGGGTCAATATGAAGCAGGGTCAAATAGTTCAGAAGCTGCAGCAGGGCCAGGAAACCAAACGAGAAGAATCACAAGCAAGGAGGAACAGGAAAGGCAGGTATAAATAGACAGAGGGCGGGAGCTAGCTCCGTCTGGCCAGGCTGTGATAGGCTCTCCCACTCCTAAGCCTGCCATCCTGAGTGGTGGAAGATGGAGTCAGTCACACAGACATAGAAGCAGGTGCAGACTGATTACCTATGGGCGTTGACACAGAAGCTGTGCCTGGCAGATCCTTTACAATGACCTCCTGATGCTGCAAATGCAACAAATTACCATTTTAGTTCTCTTTCCAACCTTTAAAATGTTTTGATCTCTGTTGTGCTTAATAATTTGAAACAGTGCATTTTGAGTTTTTATACTTAAAAAAAAAATCTGTTATCATTAGGAGATTTGTTCAATAAAATTCGCATTATACTCCAACGTTTGATGGCTTGAAGATTATACTGACTGTCATTTGCATCGACTATTTAGGAAAATCAGCGAAAAATAACATTTGCATAATAATTTGGAACGTAGTGTACTTACACAGTAAAAACACTTTTTTTTCAAAATTATTTGTTTTTGTGTCTCCATATTTGAAGAGCCATAACTTTTTTTTATTGTTCCGCCGATGCAGTTGTATGAGGGCTTGTTTTTTGCGGGACGACTTGTAGTTTTTAGTGGTACCATTTTGGAGTAGATGCGACTTTTTGATCACTTTTTTCTAAGTCAGGATTCACAGAAAACAGCAATTTTTCCATTGTTTTTTATTTTATTTTTTACGGCGTCCACCGTGCGGGCTTGTAATAGCTTTATAGTCGTGGGTTTTTCATTTTTTTTTCAAATTTTTTTTATTAACTTTATTAAACTTTTTTTTTTACTTGTCCTACTAGGGGATTTTAATATGCAATCATCCAATCGCTTTTATAATACACTGCAATACTTTTGTATTGCAGTGTATTACTGCCTGTCCGTTTAAAATGGACAGGCATCTGCCAGGTCATGCCTCTGGCATGACCTAGCAGGCATTCACTAGAGGCAGACCTGGGGGCCTTTATTAGGCCTCCCGGCTGCCATAGAAGACACTGACACTCGGCGATCCTATAGCCGGGTGCCGGTGGGTTGAGAGGGAGCTCCCTCCCTCTCTCCAAAACCACTCAGATGCGGTGCTCGTTATTGAGCGCCGCATCTGAGGGGTTAAACAGGTGTGCCACTACCTACAGGGGGCTGTGTGCCACTACCTACACGGGGTTGTGTGTGCCACTACCTATAGGGGGCTGTGTGCCACTACCTACAGGGAGCTGTGTGGCACTACCTACAGGGGGGCTGTGTGGCACTACCTACATGGGGGCTGTGTGGCACTACCTACAGGGGGGCTGTGGCAGTATCTACAGAGGGCAGTGGGTGGCATTATCTACAGAGGGAAGTGTTTGGCAAAAATTTACAACTGAAATGCATACGATTTTAAAACGGACAGGGAAAAAAACGGATGCAAAACGGGTCGAAATTGGCCGTTAAAGGTCCGTCCTGTCGGACTGCTGGAGGCGGACACAGCGCCATGTTGGATGCTCCGGTCTCTGAGTGAGGAAAATCACCGGTATCCCCGCACTCCCCAGACCGACAGCGGCTCCCGTGTCCCCCGGCCGCGCTCCCATGAGGGTCCGCCCCTGAGCCCGGCCATGAGTTTACCGCACAAGCTGGCCCTGAAATGCACCGGAGCCGGGACCGGGGTGCTGGGGCCTCCCCCCTCTGCTGCCGTGCCCGCTGCTGTTCCCATCTCCGTCGTGCCTCCTCCCACTCCAGCCTCCTCTGCAGCCGCCTCACACCCTGGGATCCGGGCCCTGCAACCGCCGCCCGCTGCAACACTTTCTCGGGGAGCCCTGTCGCAGAGCCTGGATGAGCGCATCTTCTCCCCCGCAGCAGTCTACAGTACTGTTGCTGCACAGGTAGCGAGGCAGCCTGGACCTCCAGCCCACTCCCCTTATTCTACACACGACTTGACCAAGGGCCATCCAAATCTGGCCGCAACACCCCCGGGACATGCGTCTTCTCCCAAGCTGGTGTATCCTCAGCCTCCGCAGACCATGACTTCTCAGCCACAGACCCGATCACCTTTTGCTGCAGGACCTCGACCGACACATCACCAGTTTTTCCAGAGGCCACAGATCCAGCCTCCACGTGCAGCCATACAGAACAGCAACCCCTCCATCCGAGCGAGTGCGCAGACCTCCACCGCTGCCATCTACCAGACCCACCAGCACATCATGATGGTGAATCATCTGCCCATGTCGTATGCCATGCCGCAGGGTCCTCAGTACTGTATCCCGCAGTATTGACACAGCACTCCTTCGTATGTGGGACCCCCTCAGCAGTACCAGGTGCAGCCCCCGGGGCTGAGTCCGTTCTATCCAGGCCCCGGACCCGGGGAGTTCCCTGCCCCGTATGGAGCCCCATTTTACCCCAGTCAGCCGGTGTATCCATCAGCGCCAATCATAGTGCCTACACCGCAACCGCAGCAGCCCCCGCCCCCCACCAAGAGGGAGAAGAAGACGATCCGAATCAGAGACCCCAATCAGGGCGGCAAAGTCCGGGGGAGGAAGCAGAGATCCCACCCCCCCAATCCTCCACCCCAGCTATACACCCACCCACCCTCAGCAGCTGCCCAACCCGGCTCCTGAGCTCAGCCCAGTGGTGTATGGGGCTGTGGAGGGCCCTCATCTCACTGCCACCACGGAACACAAACCAGAGGAGAAGCTAAAACCAGAGGCCGTGTTGAAACCTCCTCCTCCGGCCCCTGTGCACCCAGAGCCGAGTGACCATGGCAAGTGTGTTGTGTTGGTGCCGATGCCAGACCCTGTATCCTCCGACTCCGGGCCTGAGCTCCACCGAGCGACTGACATTTTACCCATTGTTGTCACATCGGCTGCTCCGGTGGTGGTAGTAGTCCCCGCTCCAGCCTTTTCCTGCCACTTGGGGGATGGTGATAAAGCTTCACAGGAGTCTACGTCTCTGGATGAAGCTGCCGTCGCCAGTGATGATGATGATGATGAGGAGCTATGCAAGGAACCGCTGGGGCATCCCGTAGCTGCTGACACCCCAGTGACTGCTCAGGAAATGAATGTCATAAGCTATGAACTACCAACGCTACATCTTTTTGTGGGGGACAAAGCAATGGGGGAAGAATCTTCAACAGATGTGTTGGAGCTGGCGCCCCCCACTGATCTGAGCGTAGAATGCACTTCTCCAAACGTGCCTCTATCTTCACCACTACAGTCAGATTTCCCCCCCCCCTCCACCTCTCATAGCGGCTGCTCCTTGCACTATTAAAACCTGCCCTCCTGCTGCTGTGCTTCCATCTATCGGCTCTGACCATGTGGAGGAGCAGGAGGATCCCAGGACTGCCATTCTAGATGGGAGCGTGGACTCTGCAAACATCGGACGAGTAGATGTCGACTCTGAGCTGGAAACCAATGTGACCCTCCTAAGCTTCATCTCCAGGAACAGTCCCGTGGACGCCCCAACAGCTGCAGCGGCACAAAAGATGTGGCAGAAGTCAAAAGAGGAGGGTCCGGACGCCGAGGAAGTTTCTCTGCACGATGTTGAGCTGCAGGAACAGGGTGGGACCGCAGACGAGAAGGTCGTGGAGAAAGAGGAAAATGGCGGTGTGAGCCCTGAGACAGAGCACCTATACCTTAACGCTAAGCTGCCGGAGAACGGTGAAGCAGAACCGCTGCGCAATGGAGGCGATATCGTGTCAGAAGGTGAAGGCGCGGAAGCACCTGCTCCAGAGGAAGGATCTGCCTGTAAAGCAGCAGACGCAGCAGAGCAGTCCTCCCAGGAAACCTCCCCGGATGTCCCCGCACCTCCAGCTTGTAATGTGCAGGATGAAGGAAAGCGACAGTATGATCGGGATTTCCTGCTGGGGTTACAGTTTATGCCGGCGTGCGTACAGAAGCCTGAGTGTCTGCCGCCGATCAGCGATGTGGTCCTGGACAAGATCAATCAGCCAAAGATCGCAATTAGGACCCTCGCATGCTTCAGAAGGGACCCGACTTCACTCCGCAGTGAAGACTTCGGACAGACTTTGGACGGTTGTCCCCTGGAGGTCGCGGAGTTCCTCTGCTGAATGTGGGGAGTCCCAGACGTTCACAGCCAGGGCAGAGGCGGGAGCCCAGAAAAATAATCATGAACATTTCAGTGACAGATGATGTCCATTTGAAGAAATCCGAGAACGCGTGGAAACCCACCTTGAAGAGGGACTCCCAAATCGAGGACCAAGACGGCATCCGGACGCAGGCTCTTTTTCGTAAGGTGCGGAGCATCCTGAACAAGCTGACGCCCCAGATGTTCAACCAGTTGATGAAGCAGGTGATGGACTTGACTGTGGACACGGAGGAGCGACTGAAAGGCGTCATCGACCTGGTGTTTGAGAAGGCGATTTATGAACCCAGCTTCTCCGTGGCGTATGCCAACATGTGCAGATGCCTGACCACATTGAAGGTACCGATGGCCGACAAGCCGGGGAGCACCGTGAACTTCCGCAAGTTACTGCTCAACCGATGTCAGAAGGAGTTTGAGAAGGACAAGGCCGATGACGACGTCTTTGAGAAGAAGCAGAAAGACCTGGAGCAGGCTACAACACAGCCGGAAGAGAAGACTCGTCTTCAGGAGGAGCTTGAAGAAGCCAGAGACAAGGCTCGGCGGAGGTCCATAGAAAACATTAAGTTCATCTGAGAACTTTTCAAGCTAAAGATGTTGATGGAGGCCATCATGCATGACTGTATTGTCAAACTGCTAAAAAACCATGACGAGGAGTCGCTGAAGTGTCTGTGCCGGCTGCTCACCACCATCGGTAAAGATCTGGACTTCGAGAAGGCCAAGCCGCGTATGGATCAGTACTTCCACCAGATGGAGAAGATTGTGAAGGAGCGGAAAACCTCATCCCGGATTCGTTTCATGCTGCAGGATATCATAGACCTGAGACTGTGCAACTGGGTGTCACGGAGAGCGGAGCAGGGGCCCAAAACCATAGAACAGATCCACAAAGAGGCCAAAATAGAAGAGCAAGAGGAGCAGAGGAAAGTGCAGCAACTGATGACAAAAGATAAGAGGCGGCCCGGAGTGCAGAGAATGGAGGAGGGGGGATGGAACATGGTACAAAGTACAAAGAATAACAGAGTCCTGGACCTCACCAAGTTCCTGAAGATCACCAAGCCCACCATTGAAGAGAAGATCCAGCTAGTGCCCAAAGCTCAGCTCGGCAGCTGGGGGAAAGGAAGCAGTGGAGGGGCAAAGACCAGTGAGACAGAGTCTTTACGTCCAGGAGCCCCCGGTTTGAATCGATTCTCTGCCCTGCAGCCTTCAGTCTCCCCCACCGTGTCCTCCTCAGTCTCCGACCTTGACAACCGCAGGATATTAACAAGCCATGGTAACACTGGCCGTGAGAGGAACGACAAGCCTGCTCCCCCTTCCACCTCAGCCGCTCATCCCAGCAGCTTCCTGCGAGGCAGCAGTACGAAGGACCTAACGGACAATCAAGATGAACTGCGAGAGACGCCGCACATGCCAAAAACTCTGCCCGTCTCCACAGAGCAAGAGAAGGCGCACAGCTTAGAACAGAAGCTCCGAGAGCCTGCCAAGTGTGACAAGTCGCCGGTGTCGGAAGAAGAGCTGGAAAGAAAATGTAAGGCCATTATAGACGAGTTCCTGCACATCAATGACTATAAGGAGGCCATGCAGTGCGTGGAGGAGCTCGCCGTCCAGGGATCACTTTCCGTCTTTGCTCGAGTGGGTGTAGAGTCCATGCTGGAAAGGAGTCAGATCACCCGGGATCACATGGGACAACTGCTGTATCAGCTCGTGCACTCGGGGAAGCTCAACCAGCAGGATTTCTTCACAGGATTGTCTGAGACGCTTGAGCTGGCCGATAATATGACAATTGATATCCCTCATATCTGGCGGAGCTGGTCACTCCCATGTTAAAGGACGGGGGAATTTCTATGAAAGAATTAATCACTGAGTTTAGCAAGGCGCTGCTCCCGGTGGGACGTACCGGTGTCTTGTTGTCTGAAATATTGCACCTTCTATGCACACAAATGAGCCATAAGAAAGTGGCTGCTTTGTGGAGAGAAACTGGATTAAGATGGAAAGATTTGCTGCCAGAAGGAGAAGACGTGCAGATCTTTGTCAGTGAGAAGAGCCTGGACTTCACATTGTCTGACTGCTGCAGCCCATCAGAAAGTCTCTCCCGGAAAGAGATGACAGCGGAGGAGCTGAACAAGCGGCTGGAGCAGCTCATTACGGAGGAGAACGCCAGTGACGAGCAAATATTTGACTGGGTAGAAGCGAATCTAGATGAGGGTCAGATGAGTTCTCCTGCATTCCTGAGAGCTTTAATGACCGCAGTATGCAAAGCGGCAATAATAGGGGACTGTTCTTCCTGCCGCGCGGACACTACCTTTCTCAAACAGAAGGTTCATGTCTTACTAAAGTACATGGACTCCAATGTGGAGAGAAAACTACAAGAACTTTATGCACTGCAAGCATTGATCGTAAAACTTGATCAACCTCCCAACTTGCTCCGTATGTTTTTTGACTGTCTGTACGATGAAGAGGTCATATCTGAGGACGCCTTCTACAGGTAGGAAGGCAGTAAAGACCCCGCAGAGCAGGATGGAAAAGGTGTAGCACTAAAATCATTCACCGCCTTTTTCACGTGGCTGCGAGAGGCAGAGGAGGAGTCCGAGGACAACTAGGAACTTAATCAAATGACGTTTTAATGACCCTCGCTGCCGAGGAGGAGTCACAGCCAGGGTCAATTTCAGCAACTTTATATACAAATTTTTTTTGCGCCCTCCCGCTCCTCTCTTCGCCGATCAGGGTACAGAACCAAGTCAATAAGTCTCTCTCTTCAGCATACCCATGTGTCCATGTCATAATGCATCGGAGGTACTACAGAGATGGGGGACCAGTCCCCGTCAGGTTTGGTGCGGTTGACAATGCGCACGGATTTAGACACTTGTCTTGAGGCAGCAGTGGCCAAGCCCTACGATGTAGGACCCTACATTGACCATTACAAGCAAACTCGCTGCCCTATGCCACCAAATCGACGTCCCTCGGAAACGTGGTAAACAGATGTTGAAATTCAGTATTTTAAGTAAACCGGCCGAAAAGACAAATAATAGAGAACCCTCCAGGGATACAGTGGTGCGGAGGAGGGGGAGCGTGTCTCTGAGTCTGTACGGGCTGCGGCTTTCCACAATAACGGCACGTGCCACTGTGCCACGCTTTCTCTTTTGTTGTATTTCTATTCATTTTAGCCTGGTTTCCTATGGAAAGAAAGGCTAATAAAACGATCTGTACCCTGAAAAAAATAAAAAAATAAAAAAATTGGCCGTTAAAAATGTCCAGTGACATCAGGCACTTCTGAAGCAGAATCCCCGAACCCTGTGGCCGGTGTTTCCTCTCCAGAAGAAGTCCCTGACTTCACTGTGTCCATATATGGACACAGTGACGTCAAGCACTTCTGAAGCGGAATCCCCAATCCCCGGCCACAGCTTCGGCAAAAAAATACCCTCCTCCTCCTCCTCCTCCTCACATGCACTTCGCACTGTGAGGAGGAGAAGGAGAGAGAGCGAGCGACGGAAGACACGGCCGTCACTAGGGACACATTCCAGTAATGGCCGTGTATTACCCGGCCCCATAAACTTCTATGGGGGCCGGGTGGTTTCCCGGGCCGTCAAAAAAACGGTCATGTGAATAGCCCCATTAGGGGCCTATTGTTCCTACTGCGGCCGGCCGGGAAACCCTGTCGTGTGAATAAGGTCTTAGATGCTGCAGTCAATAGTGACTGTGGCATCTAAAACGGTAAAAAGAGGGGGGTGACACCCCCTGACAGCCCATCACCCCCCCACGACGCGATCCTGGGGTGCCGATGGTTGTTATGGCGGCCTGGGGGCTTAATGTAGGCCCCCAGGTCTATCATCTTTGTACTCTAAGGCTATGTTCACACAGAGTTTTTTGACGCGGAATCCGTGCCGCAAAACTCATCAAAAATGGCCCGAAAATGCCTCCCATTGATTTCAATGCGGGGACGGTTTTCTCCCGCGAGTGGTAAAACCGCCTCGCGGGAGAAAGAAGGGACATGCCCTATCTTCGGGCGTTTACGCCTCTGACCTCCCATTGACTTCAATGGGAGGCAGAGAAAGCGTATTTAATGGCGTTTTATGCCCGCGGCACTCAATGGCCGCTGGCAAAAAACGTAGCGAAAATCGGCCTGCAGGGAGAGGAAAATCTGCCTCAAACTTCCAAACGGAATTTTTAGGCAGAAATTCTGCCTGCAAAAAACTCTGTGAACATAGCCTTATTAAGCCCTCAGTCTGAACTATTACAATATAACATTATTTAACACGCATGGTGAATGCCATAAAAAAAATAAAAAAAAAGTAAACCGCCAGAATCGCTGTTTTTTTAGTCACCTCATTTCCAACAAAAAAATGGAATAAAAAATTATCAAAAACTTGCATGTACCCCAAAATGGTACGAATAAAAAGTACAGCTCGTCCCACAAAAAATAAGCCCTTATACCGCTTAAACGATTAAAATATAAAAAAGTTATGGCTCTCAGAATTTGGCGACACAAAATAAATGTTATTTTTTAAACTTGGTTTTTTCCTTGTAAAAGTAATAAAATATAAAAAAAACTATATTTATTTGGTATCGCCGTAATTGTATTGACCAGCAGAATAAAGTTCACGTGTTGTTTTAATTGCAAGGTGAATACCGTAAAAACAAAGCGCATCAAACAATGGTGGAATTTCTTTTTTTTTTTAATTTTCCACCCCACAAATAATTTTTTTCCCGTTTCTTAGTACATTATATGGTACAATAAATCATGCCATGAAAAATTAAAACTCGTTCTGCAAAAATCAAGCCCTCATAGGGCTATATTGATGTAAAAAGAAAAAAATATGGCTTTTGGAAGGTGGGGAGGAAAAAATGAAAAATGGTTGTGGCGGGAAGGGGTTAACTAAGAAATTGTAATAACGTACTCACGATGCAAGTCGTTACATTTGGACAACTCTCAGTCCTTTAACTTTCTTTGTTTTTTCTTTATTTCAAAGTTGAGTTCCCCTTCTCAAGGCTCCTCATCTCGCTGTTATGGGAGACTCCGCCCCCTTACTCATGCACCTATGTAAAGGACAAAGTCTATCGAAACGTTGCGTGAGAAGGGGAACCCAGCATTCTCGGGTTTTGAAATAAAAAAACTGAAAATAAAAGGACCGAGAGTTGTCCAAATGTAACGACTTGCATCATGAGTACGTTATTACAATTTCTTAGCATGTTAACCCCTTCCCGATATCCGCTGTATATATACAGCGCTGTCGGGCAGGGGTTCCCGCAAAGTATGTCGCAGTGTTAGTTCGGGCTCAGGAGCTCGGCTTGCTGTCTACATTTATGACGGGGTAGGGAGACAGACAGGTGAGTATTCACTGTATTAATTGATGTATGTAATTGTGCTCCCACAATATAGGAAATTCAGTAAATTCACTGAAGTGACAATAGAGTAAAAAATACCTTTTATTTGTAACTCGCTAAAAACAGGGGTAACTCACCACTGTGAAAAGCCCCACCGTGTGTATTAAAAACGTATTAAACAATAAACACTGTTAAATTGGATATAGCTCAGTGTTTGTACAGATATAAATACGGAATCAGCATTTAGATTGGGCATAACAGTAGTTTAAACCCCAAGTACACACCAGAGTCCGAGATGGACACACCGGAAACTCCTAGTGCTGGGTATAATACAATGCTACCGTTCCCTATGCAAAAATCCCTAATTCAAACCGACCCTACGCGTTTCAAATACTTATCCTCAGGGGTCTGTATCTTGGTCACTCTGATTACCTATGGGCGTACTCCGCCCAGTTTACATATACCCTGATGTACTCCGCCCAGCTTACATAGACCCTGATGTACTCCGCCCAGCTTACATAGACCCTGATGTACTCCGCCCAGCTTACATAGACCCTGATGTACTCCGCCCAGCTTACATAGACCCTGATGTACTCCGCCCAGCTTACATATACCCTGTTGTACTCCGTCCAGCTTACATATACCCTGATGTACTCCGCCCAGCTTACATATACCCTGATGTACTCCGCACAGCTTATATATACCCTGATGTACTCCACACAGCTTACATATACCCTGATGTATTCCTCACATATTACATAGACCCTGATGTACTCCTCACAGCTTACATATAGCCTGATGTATTCCTCACAGCTTACATATACCGTGATGTACTCCGCACAGCTTACATATACCCTGATGTACTCCGCCCAGCTTACATATACCCTGATGTACTCCGCACAGCTTACATATACCCTGATGTACTCCGCACAGCTTACATATACCCTGATGTACTCCGCACAGCTTACATATACCCTGATGTACTCCGCACACAGCTTACATATACCCTGATGGACTCCGCAGAGATTACATATACCCTGATATACTCCTCACAGCTTACATATGCCCTGATGTACTCCGCCCAGCTTACATATACCCTGATGTACTCCGCCCAGTTTACATATACCCTGATGTACACCGCCCAGCTTACATATACCCTGATGTACTCCGCACAGCTTACATATACCCTGATGTACTCCGCACAGCTTACATATACCCTGATGTACTCCGCACAGCTTACATATACCCTGATGTATTCCTCACAGCTTACATATACCGTAATGTACTCCGCACAGCTTACATATACCCTGATGTACTCCGCACAGCTTACATATACCCTGATGTATTCCTCACAGCTTACATATACCGTAATGTACTCCGCACAGCTTACATATACCCTGATGTACTCCGCCCAGCTTACATATACCCTGATGTATTCCTCACAGCTTACATATACCGTAATGTACTCCGCACAGCTTACATATACCCTGATGTACTCCACACAGCTTACATATACCCTGATGTATTCCTCACATATTACATAGACCCTGATGTACTCCTCACAGCTTACATATAGCCTGATGTATTCCTCACAGCTTACATATACAGTGATGTACTCCGCACAGCTTACATATACCCTGATGTACTCCGCCCAGCTTACATATACCCTGATGTACTCCGCACAGCTTACATATACCCTGATGTACTCCGCACAGCTTACATATACCCTGATGTACTCCGCACAGCTTACATATACCCTGATGTACTCCGCACACAGCTTACATATACCCTGATGGACTCCGCCGAGATTACATATACCCTGATATACTCCTCACAGCTTACATATGCCCTGATGTACTCCGCCCAGCTTACATATACCCTGATGTACTCCGCCCAGTTTACATATACCCTGATGTACACCGCCCAGCTTACATATACCCTGATGTACTCCGCACAGCTTACATATACCCTGATGTACTCCGCACAGCTTACATATACCCTGATGTACTCCGCACAGCTTACATATACCCTGATGTATTCCTCACAGCTTACATATACCGTAATGTACTCCGCACAGCTTACATATACCCTGATGTACTCCGCACAGCTTACATATACCCTGATGTATTCCTCACAGCTTACATATACCGTAATGTACTCCGCACAGCTTACATATACCCTTATGTACTCCGCCCAGCTTACATATACCCTGATGTACTCCGCCCAGCTTACATATACCCTGATGGACTCCGCACAGCTTACATATACCCTGATGTACTCCACCCAGCTTACATATACCCTGATGGACTCCGCACAGCTTACATATACCCTGATGTACTCCACCCAGTTTCCATGTACCCCCACATTATAAACTAAAATACCAGTAAAACTCTAAACAAAACTACTACCAACCAAAATCCACGCTCCAAAAGCCAAATAGCGCTCCCTCCCTTCTGAGCCCTACAGCGTGCCCAAACAGCAGTTTACGTCCACAGATATGGCAACAAACCAGGGAGAACCCTTTTAACAATTTTTGTTGTGTGTGTCTTGCACCATCGCAGTGTTTTTAGCAACTCGCGTTTTTCGCTGTGTTTTTTTTACGGCTGTATTGGGAGCTGTTTTTCTATAGAGTCAATAAAAAACAGCTCAAGAAGTGACATGCACTTCTTTTTCGCGGGCGCTTTTTAATGCGGCCGTTTTTCAAAACGACCACGTAAAAAAACGGCCAGTCGGAACACCATTTTTCCCATTGAAATCAATGGGCTTTTGTTTGGGGGCGTTCTACTTCCGATTTTTCGTATGTTTACGGCCCAAAAAACGGCCGAAAATAAGCTGTGTGAACATACCCTAAGGGTATGTTCACACAGAGTGTTTTCAGGCGTAAAAACCGGAAGCAGACGGGGCATTTTAAAAAAGAAGTGCATATCACTTCTTCAGCCGTTTTTGGAGCCGTTTTTCCTTAGACTCTATAGAAAAACAGCTCCAAAAACACAGCGAAAAACGCGACTTTGATTAAAAAACACCTGAAAATCAGGAGCTATTTTCCCTTGAAAACAGCACCGTATTTTCAGACGTTTTTTATTTTCCGCGTGCACATACCCGGTTCACACTGAGTTTTTTGCAGGCAGAAAATCTGCCTCAAAATTCCGTTTGAGGCAGATTTTGCTCTGCCTGCACGCCAATTTTTGTGGCGTTTTTCGCCCGCGGCCATTGAGCGCCGCTGGAAAAAAACGCAGCGAAATACGCTTTCTCTGCCTCCCATTGATGTCAATGGGAGGTCAGAGACCTAAATGCCCGAAGATAGGGCATGACACTTCTTTTTCCCACAACCCGTTTTTTCTGCTCGCGGGAAAAAAAACGCCTCCGCCTCCCATTGAAATCAACGGGAGGCATTTTTGGCCGTTTTTTCCGCCAAAAAAACTCTGTGTGAACTGAGCCAATACGGACATAAAATACTGACCAAAATAGGCAAATAGTCAGCCAATACCAGTCATCCCACCGAAGTCGTCTGAATTTACCAAACGTGACATTACTAATGCGTATATTATCTGCTCTGCTCATGAGGGCGAATTTTATCCAACACACGCGTCTCTCAGAGATCATGTGACCACAAGCCCGCCTCCCTTTCCAGACCTAACCGAATGCTAATACTCGCGGCTGTTCTCCAGTCTACCTTCACATTACCCGGATACAGCGCGGCATTAACTGTGCAGGTAACTTTACCTCATCTGTCCATACTATTCTACCCACGCACGACGAGTGCGCCAATCAGTCACATGACCGGACACCCTGCCGCAGCCTACGCTGCGCGCCTTCAGCTCATGTAGCCGGGTTACTCAGAGGGCGCCTGGTCCTTGTGGAGCCGGATTGTGCTTCATTGCCTGAGTCTGCTGTGGGTGATAGTAGCAGTGTCGTGTCGTCGTTGTCACTTCTGCTATGGGCCTCGAAAATATCGGAAATCCACATTTGGGGCTGGCCAGCATCATAGCAGCGCTGGTTGTAAGCAATGACTATGATCTCTTCAGTAAATTGTATAAGTCTCTGCTATAGTGACTCCTCCGCATATTTAAAGGGGAGCTCCTGTAACGACTAATGCTTTTCTCGTGCTGCACAGTCCATGTGTGTTCGCACTCGGCCTCCATGTTCCTGGGTTGTATGCTATAGTGCTTGTGCAATGTCTTCTTGACACGCCACCACCACTTCTCTATTTGTAAGGGATATATGGCTGCCAGCAGTGGAGAGAGGGGAAGAGTGTGTATCTCTGTGTACTAGTAGTATTATGTATCTACTTATTCTGTGTACAATTGTTCCTGTCTCTACTAGAAGTGAACTCTGACCTATTCCCCGTCACAGCCACAACTGCTGAAAGGAAATGTCACACAAACAAATGACCAGCAATTTCTTACCAAAATCTTGCATAATAATAATAATCTTTGTTTATGTTCTGGGAATGATGGTGGATATTTTATTATTACCGGTATACCATCCGAGTGGTGCGCCAGTCTCTCCACTAATGCAGCGTACGTCTGATATCTCAACAGGACGCGCACCATTCCGGTGTGTCTGAAAAAGTGGCACTGGGGTCTCATTTATCTGGTATTTGGCCCGTATGCCATATTTTTCAACATATCAGTAATTAATCCCAAATAGTAGTAAATTGCTGAATTGCCATGCCCCCCTCCCCCCATGGGAGAACAAAAATAAACTGCAATGCCATCAATCCTTAAAATTGTTATCTCGGAGTGTAGCTTGTGATAACCGTGGCTGTGGGGAAGCCGTGCTTGTTTCTATGGCTCCTGTATAGTGTAATGGTGTCTTTTATTCTAGAATGGGTGTGGAGTGGTTTGGTTTCGGATATGCAGCTCTGGTCGCCTCCGGAGGGGTCATCGGCTATGTAAAAGCAGGTATGTTTTTTCAGTGTAAATGATCTTGTGTTAAACTCGCTGGAAGCCTTCCTCGTGCCGTGTAATACAGAGATGGTCAGAATATTGTAAGGGTATGTTCACACGGCTTAGCAAAATACGTCTGAAAATACGGAGCTGGTTTCAGGCGAAAACCGCTCCTGATTTTCAGACGTTTTTGTAACTACTCGCGTTTTTTACGGCCGTTTTTGGAGCTGTTTTTCAATGGAGTCAGTGAAAAACGCCTCCATAAACGTCCCAAGAAGTGTCCTGCACTTCTTTTGACAAGCCGTCATTTTACGCGCAGTATTTTGACAGCGGCGCGTAACATAAAGGCTCGTTGGAACAGAACATCGTAATTCCCATTGCAAGCAATGGGCAGATGTTTGTAGGCGTAATGGAGCCGTTTTTTCAGGTGTAATTTGAGATGTAAAATGCCCAAATTACGCCTGAAAACACTGCGTGTGAACATACCCTTAGGAGCCAATGTGAATCTTTTTTTTTTTTTTAGTGATCAGGCAAAAAAAAAAAGATCAGTAGACATCAACACAAAATAAGTTTTACTTTAGAAAGGTGCTGGATGTATTAGTTATTACCTGGCTCCTGAGACCTGTCCAGCCCTGAGTTAATGACTGTGTGGCTTCATTCACATCTGCGTCGGGGCTCCGTTCATGGGTTACGTCTGACCTTTCCGTCAGGGGAACCCATGAACGGAATCCAAACTGAAACCATAGGTTTCTGTTTGCATCACCATTGATTTCATTTTGACGGATTGAATAGCGCAGTCGACTACAGTATTGGTTCCCTCAAAACAACGAAGCCCTTACACAACGGTGACAAAGGGAAACCCTTTGTAACGGATCCGTCACCATTGAAATCAATGTTGATGCAAACGTTCATGGGTTGACCTGATGGAAAGGTCCGATGGGAAGCAATGAACGCAGTCCTGACACGGATGTGAACGAAGCCTTACTTGCCTAATCCACAAGATCTCCTCACCTTGGAAGGATTTACATGAACACACTTTGCCTCATCGCACAAAAACCAGACCGCCAAAAACATCCAAGAATGTCTAAAAGCAAAGCATTTGACTATTGTTAAGTGGCTTCTATGAGTCCTGTCCTCCTACACTGTGCTTTCGCTCAGAAAATGGTGGCACACAGTGTAGGAACATCCACGAACATAATACACACATCACATACACAAACATAACTTACCTGCTCCTGCCGCCGCCGCTGCTGCCTCCCATCCTACTCCTCTCGTCTTCGCTGCCAGGAAGATATGTTCGGAAGCCTCGAGCGGAAGTAGTCATCTTACTGTCCGGCCGCGGCTACCGGTCCACATGAAAATGGTGCCGGATGTCGCTCTGCCGACGACCTTCCTATTGGACTGTGTGGGAGCGGCGCATGCGCTGTTCCCGCACAGACGGCGTACGCTATAGTGAATGGAACGGATCCCGTTCACATTCTCTATGGGGATGTAGCTGTTGTATTCCATCTCTGTATGTGTCGTTAATCGACACATACAGAGATTAAAAAAAAAAAATTGGCAGCCCCCATAGAAAAGTAAAAGAGAGAAAAAAGTAAAGTACAACACAAAAAACACAAATAAATAAAATGTATTTTAATAACACACTAAAAGCAAATTTATATAAAAAAAATTTTTTTCGTGACCCCTTCCCTTTAAGGCCAAAATAGGCCTGGTCGTTAAAGGGGTTTTTCCTTAAACAATATTTAACACCTATTCTATGGGGCTGTCGAAGATGGCGCTTGGTAGCTCCATAGAAGTGAATGGAGCAGTTGTCAAGCTTGCGCACTACTGCTCCATTCCTATAGGGCTCCCAGGAGCGGCAAGGTTAGGCCGTTCTCGTGATCAGTGGGGGTTCCAGCGGTCGGATTCCCACCAAACAGATATTTATCACCTATCCTGGGGATAGATGATGAATAAGGTTTATGGGAAAACGCCTTTAAATTGCGCCCGATTTATTTCTATGAACGACCCTATATTTCTCCACTCTTTCCATGTTGCTCACGGTCTGAGGCCATTCTTGCATATTAGTCTTCTTTAGGTATAATGCTGCGAGCAGCAGAGAGGAGCGGCCTGATTAGCTTCTTATTTTAAAGGGCATGAAGCGGGGAAAACTGTACCATTTAACGCCTGAAAAGACGGCTCCAATACGTCGGCAAACATCTGCCCATTACTTTCAATGGGTTTACGATGTACTGTGCCGACGACCTGTCATTTTACGCGTCGCTGTCAAAAGACGGCGTATAAAAAAGACGGTTCGTCAAAAAAAGTGCAGGACACTTCTTGGGACGTAATTGGAGCCGTTTTTCATTGACTCCATTGAAAAACAGCTCCAATTACGTCCGTAATGGACGCTGCGAAAAACGCGAGTACGAGCAATTACGTCTGAAATTCAGGAGCTGTTTTATCCTGAAAACGGCTCCGTAATTTCAGACGTATTTGCTGTTATCATGTGCACATACCCTAAGATTTATGCCCAGTCATTAATTGTTTTAACACTGATCGCTAACAGAGCTGTGGGCATGCCCATCAGATATGTGAAAAGGTACCCAAAATCACTCCACATCGTCAACAATACATGTGGGCATGTGTTTGTAGAATTGTTGGCTGTCTTTTCACAAGCGTCGTTATGACACTATCTGAGTTTTCTGCCTACCAAGCTTGTCAAGTGATGAAATGTGGCGCTAGTATGCTATGCACTGCTTGCTGCGTCACTCTGTGAGCGCTCTCCAGGGAGGGGGGGGATGCAAGCACTTATGAGTCCAGGTGTGAGGCCTTACTGGGTAGCATCCTGACTGGACTCCATGTGCCACATGCTATAAAGCTCTTGAGTGTGTCCAGCAGTGACAGACTGGGCATTACATTTGCCAGTCTCAATTGCTGTGTCCCCTGAAAAGTCTAAATGAATGTTTCGATGAAACAGATCGGGGAGTATCAGAAGGACTATTTGAAGGTTACTCAGCTGGGGTCAGGTTACGGTCAAGGTAGCTCTTTTCAGGCCAGGTGCTCCGTATAGTCTACAGGGATGCTAACAGACATTGCTTGAGGGTGTTACAGGGATAGCAGACGTGTCCCCCACATGCCTTGTGGATAACCAGCACAATCTCTGCCCCACACCACGAGGGATCCGGTAAAACCATTCCTTTTGTATGTGTATCTTGAAGACCGGGAAGAGCATTTAGTTACGTTTGTATCTATAAGTCTTTGCACTGTACAGCTTACCAGGCCAGTCTGCTACAAGTGGTCTGCGTTTCTAACATATGCTGGTGATGAGTGACCTTATTCGATGTGCATGTTATTTGTCTAGTGGGCTTCACGTTGTTTTTAGGGGGTTTATTAATGAAGGTTATGTTTTAATAGTTGTCACCCATGCTGTTGTCCTTGTACAAAACCGTAATAATTGCTTGTTGTGCATGTAAATATAAATGATCAGGCTCAAACCGAAGACAAGGGCGACACTAAAACATTAGTCTTCTGCTCAAATAGTCAATATCTATTATAGACAGTATATATATATCTGTGCTACTTGTTGCCGTGTTTTCATATCTATTTTTTCTCTGTTCAGGTAGTGTTCCATCTCTTGCGGCCGGCCTTCTGTTTGGAGGTTTGGCTGGCCTAGGAGCCTATCAGGTGTCACAAGACTCCAGGAACGTGATCGTTTCACTGAGTGAGTACCCTAAAGAATACCTCTTTCCTCTCCATAAAACCGTATTAATGTGCTACTCCAGTTACACCGCATTCAGTTCTCCTGCCCAAAAGTACAACTGTATAACACTGAAAGCTTCTTCTGCAGATGATAATATGAACTTTGCGGAAGAGGCCTCCTGTGTCATATGGTTGACTTGAACACAGAACTATCCACTCTCCCAGCAGCACTTCTAAAACTCAGGCAGGAGTGCCAAATGCAGTATACCCGGTGGCACACTACATTTTGCAAGCCTTCTTGAGTTTTAAAAAAAATATATAAATATTTAGAGATCTTTTGTCTTAAAGTAGTTTTTACTAAAATATGGTTAATACAGTAGTAAAAGGAAAAGACGAGGGGTTTAGGCCTCATGCGCACGGCCGTAGCCGTGTGCACGGCCGTGATTTTCTGGTCGGCCGGCTGCGGACTGTCAGCCGCGGGCCGCCGGCAAGTCGTAGGACATGCACATGGCCGCCGTCATTGTTTTCAATGAGCCCGGGCCGTGCAAAGACCGCAAAAACTATGGTTGTGTGCATGACCCCATAGAAATGAAAGGGGCCGCAATTCTCCCGTGGATATTCGGGGGAATTGCGGCCGCAAAAACACGTTCGTGTGAATGTGGCCTTAGGGTTTCTTCACATGCAGCAGATTTTCCTTTTGGAAATACTGACAGAAAATCCACAGCGTAGGGCCCCATTCACACGACCGTAGATTTTATCCGTAATTATGGACCCATCCATTTCTATAACTGACAGACCCTTCCTGTATATTTACGGGAAGGTGTCCGGGCCGTAGAAAGCTTCAGTAAAAAATATTCCATGTCCGATTTATTTTATTTTACGGACTGTGCTCCCATATTTTATAATGGGAGCACGGCCCGCAAATGCGGATGACTGACTGTGGCTGGCCGTAAGCGTGGACCGGGATTACGGCGACGGCCATGTGCAAGGGGTCTTACACAGTACCAGCAAAATAGATGGTATATTAATCTCCTACGTGCTGTGTACATTTTCCACATGTAAATCGACCTGCCGTGCAGATTTAAAAGTCTGCAGCATGTCCATTTTTGTTGCAGACTTTACCTGCGCATTTCGCTGCTTTCAATGAGAGGGATGAAATCGGCAATAAATTCTACAGCAAATTCCATTATACATGCAAAATTTTCTGCGAGATCGCCAATGAATTTTGGCGGATTATTCTGCTCTATGTGCAGGTACGCTAAAGGGATCCATCCCATTATGACAACCCTTTTCCATATTCCCTATCGGACATAATGGAGGTGGGAACTAGAGCCTAGGTTCCCAGCCGTGGTGCTTGTACCCTAGGGGATTCTGAAATGTCACTGGGGATACTTGCACTGTGCTAAGGCTGTACTTTTTAATAGGTGCAGGACAGTGTATAATCGTTGCCTTGGGAGTACTTTGACGAAACTTATTTGGGTAGAGGGTACTTGGTTTAGAAACATTGGACTAGAGGACATGGTCCTGCTTTCTTCAGGGACTGCCCTCCGCTTATCCACTGATACCAACTTATCTCCAGGCACTGTCTGTTGAGGAGGGGTCGATCTGCCAATGAATTGTGTTCCTTGCAGCCAGATTGTCTATGGTGACTCAGCTGTTCCTCTTAAGGTTGGATTGGCACTTTGATAATCGCATCAAAAGGAAAAGCTCTTGTAAAGTTGCAGAATTGATCAGATATATTTTTGAAAGGTTGGGTGGAGATTATGTATTACTACCTTCAAAGATTCAGATGTTGTTAGCTTGGTTCAACGATACCTGACAAAAAGAACTGCAAGATAAAACAAAAGGAGGGCTTGACTTTAAATGCAGTTTCCCCATCTGTTTTGGTTTTATCAAGTTATAAAGCTCCTATATTACTTTGAAAAGCCATTAGAGTAAAAATACTTGAATTATTAAAGTGCATTTGCTTTTAAAACCTTTAATTGAAATCAGTTGCAATATGGGGGGGGGGGGGGGGATAAGTCTGGGTACAACAATGTAATTCACTTACCTCTATTCACTTTATATTCCAGTTGCCTCAGGAACATTGGCAGGAGTGATGGGATACCGATTCTACAACTCTGGAAAGTTCATGCCTGCTGGATTAATTGCTGGTGCCAGGTGGGTACATTTTTCATCTACTTTTTCCAATTAACCAGTTCAGGATCGGGGTATTTTGCGCCTTCAGGACCAGACACCGTTTAGCCATTTTTATCACGTGTTAGTTAAATGGCTATAACTTTTTTTTATTTGGGCTAACGACATGATTTTTGCGACGTTTTTTCCGTAGACAATGCAGGTTTCATTTTTAATCGTTTTTATACACACCTTTTTTGCTATTTTAGAATTTTTATTCATAAAGTTTGAAAATAATAGTAAAAAAATAAGCTTTTTTAAGTTTCAGCTATTTTTTTTTGGTAATAACATAGTTTTACCCTAAAATAGACCTTTTATTTGTGATCGTCATTGTCTACCGTAAATTTTAATATATTACATGTCTATATTAGGGTAATTGGGTGAGCGCTAGCATTACAAAAATGATTGGCGGGGGGGGAACGTTTTTTTTTTTGGGGTGGGTATTTTGTGTATTTATTATAAATGACAGCACCACAGGAGGTTGCCCTATTGACCTCTGTAGGGACAGGAAGACAGAGAGGTTAAAAGGCCCCTCCCACCACCCACTTGCCAGTGTTCTTCCTGTCCCTACAGGGTCAGGAGCAGAGAGACGTCGCTCCTGTGTTGCTGCAGGAAAAAACTCGGGCAGGGGGCAAGATCGGGGGGTCCGTGCACTCCCCCTTCTCTTCCCCCTAAAGCCTAGGCTAACACCCCTCGAACGAGAGGTCCCTTAGCTCCCACCCTAAGACACCTACCGGAGGAATCCTAGGCTGGGTTCGGGTAGTGTGTGGGGGTTGGGGATTCCCAAGCCGGCTTCGGCCTGGCCGAGTGACCAGGCGGGGACCGGCAGCTCCATAAGTTTGGACGCACCGGCAGGGATCCTCGCTGCGCCGCATAGCAAGCCTCAGAACGCCGGCTATGGCGGCTGCACTCCAACGAATAGCCGACTGGAAATGACGTCGGGCTACTTCCGGTCCGTGGCCATCTTGGAAGGCGGGAAATTCAAAACGCCCGCATTTAAAGGGACACGCACAGGTATGTACTTAGAGCTGATAACTCTAACTTGGATTATTTTTGTGGATTGCATATTGCATTGCCTGTTACCTGTCGCGGTATGGAACTTCCTCGTCCTGACGGAACTCCAGATATGTCCCAGGGTCACGTGAGTCTCACCCTTGGGGTAAGGGTTATGACTCCTTATGTATGCACACCATACTTTACCTACCTTCTGTTTTCTCTAGGATAAAGATTCCTCTCAGAGACAAACTGATAAAAAGAAGGTTAAATAATGTTCGACTTGTGCAAAAAAATTGCCAGAGTCACATAGGAAACAATTGTGTCAGGATTGTATTGCAAAAATACTAAAAGAGGAACAACCAACGTTCATGTCTGAACTTAGGGCTATGATTCGTGAAGAAGTGAGTCAGTCAGTAGCCTCCCTCGCCCCTCCTCAAGAAACTCCCTCTCACTCCTGGGCAAAAAGACCACGGATGGAAGTGGATCAAAAATATTGTCCTCCCTCTCATGGGTCTGACTCGGAGCAGGAGTGTTACTCTCCGATAGGTAATGAGTTAGGAGAGGAACTCTTGCCTTCAACTTCTTCCACTCAAGAGAAAAAATGTTCTTCTCTTCCGAGATGTCTGATACCTTAATTCAGGCAATACGGGAAACCATGGATATTCCCGAAGAAGACCAACCACATACCATCCAGGATGAGATGTTTAGAGGTCTAATGGAAAAGAAAACTAAGGTTTTTCCGGTAAACGAAAATCTCAAAAGAATGGTGACAACTGAATGGAAAGATTCAGAAAAAAGGCTCTTCATTTCAAGAGATTTTAAAAACAGACTTCTCTTTGATCCAGAAGACACTAAACCTTGGGATGAGATCCCAAAAGTAGATGTCCCAGTAGCCAGGGTTGCTAAAAAAAACGCAATCCCATTTGAAGATTCCTCTCCGTTGAAGGACGCCATGGACCGAAAGGCAGACGGGCTACTGAAAAGAGCGTGGGAATCTTCCTCTGCTTTGATCTCGACTAATATCACGGCCACATCCGTAGCAAGAGCAATGTTTATATGGTTAAACCAGCTGGAGACCCATTTGATGATGAAGACATCACGACAAGATCTATTCGAATCTCTACCCTTACTAAAGATGGCAACCGGATTCTTGGTAGACGCCTCAGCGGAATCTATTAGATTTGCTGCCAGGAATGGGGCTCTCTCAAATGCTGCTAGAAGAGCATTATGGCTCAAAATGTGGTCAGGAGATACGAAGTCCAAGAACAAATTATGTTCTGTCCCGTTTACAGGGTCTCTGATGTTCGGTCCTCTCCTGGATAACATGCTGGAGAATGCAGCAGATAGAAAAAAGGGGTTTCATGAAGAGAAACCAAAAAAACCCCCTCAGTTTGGGAGGTTTCGCCAACAAAGGGATCCTACCTTACAGAACTACAGCGGGAAAGGGAAGCCCGGTCGCTGGAGTTACCCCAAAGGAAGAAGGGGTCGAGGATATCTCCTTAACCCCAATAATTCATTTCAGCCCTCAAAGCAATGACGCCAAGAGCGTAAAAGGAAGACTCCTACAATTTTATCCCAAATGGTCGAGAATAACCCAGAACCCCAGGGTACAAAATAGAATTTTCCTCCAGAGAAATTTCTAATAACCCAGTACCAAGCAAAAGACCTTCATCAGATCCTTATCCGGGACGTCCAGAAACTACTCAAATTGAGGGCCATTTCTCCAGTTCCCCACAAGGAAAAATGCAAAGGCCACTATTCAGAAATCTTCTTCGTCAAAAAACCAAACGGTTCCTACAGGACAATAATCAACCTGAAGGTCCTAAACAAGTGGGTGAAATATCGAAAATTCAAGATGGAGTCTCAGATCGACTATTCCTCTAATAAGGGAAGAGGCATCAATGTGTACGATCGATTTAAAGGATGTGTATTATCACGTTCCTATCCACCCCGCTTACCAGAGATTCCTCAGATTCGCGATTCAAAACGGTCCTTCCATTCTCCACTTCCAGTTTGTCTGCCTCCCTTTCGATCATGGCATTCGTAAGAAGTCAGGGCATAGTAATTATCCCATATCTAGACGACTTCTTGTTGACGGCAGATACTCCGTCTATCTTAGACCGTCATCGGTCACAGGTTCTTTGCCTACTACAGGAATTGGGATGGATAATCAACTTTCAGAAGTCGAGTCTTCCTCCCCAGAAACAGAAGGTCTTCTTAGGAGTACTACTAGACTCCTCCCTTCAACATTCCTTCCTCCCAAGAGAGAAACAAATACTCCTACTGGCAGAAGTAAGGAAATTTTGGGGGAAAGACGCCTGTTCCATAAGGGAATGTATGCGGATGTTGGGAATGATGACGTCTTGCATCCAATCTATTTCATGGAGTCAATTTCACTCCAGACCCTTACAGAATCTGATCTTGTCCCAGTGGGATCGAAAACAGAACTCCCTGAATTCAAATTTCCGAGTCTCTGAAATCATCCCTCCTGTGGTGGCTCTGCACAAACATAGACAAGGGAGTCCCCTGGAGAACTTCTCCTTATGTGGTGATTACCACAGATGCCAGCAAACACGGCTGGGGGTCGGTAATCCAAGACAAGCACTTTCAGGGCACATGGCCTGTTCAAATGAAGAGGATGTCCTCAAACTTCAGAGAACTAAAAGCCGTATGGGAGACACTTATAAGAGCTTCACCCATCATAAAAGGGAAGCATATAAGAATTTTATCGGACAACACGACAGCGGTGTCCTTTCTTCGCCATCAAGGGGGAACAAGACACACTCTTCTTCAGGCCCTCTCTACACAAATTTTCAGTTGGGCAGAAGAAAATGTCCTATCAGTCTCTGCAGTCCACCTAAAAGGCTCAGAGAACCGATCAGCAGATTTCCTGAGTCGGGAAAAAATAGACCCTGGAGAATGGTCCCTAAACAGGGAAGTCTTTCTGTCCTTAACCCGAAGATGGGGTTCTCCACAAATAGACCTGTTTGCCACGAGGAAAAACTCCCATGTAGAGACATTCTTCTCCCTAAATCTCAGAGACAACTCATTGGGAGTAGATGCATTGTCCCAACCCTGGGGCATGGATCTGGCCTATGCCTTTCCTCCGTTTCCTCTAATACCATTGGTATTAAGAAAAATCCAGGAAGATTTGACCAAGCTCATCATTATTCTTCCCCATTGGCCAAAAAGAAGTTGGTTTCCAATCGTAAAATACCTAGTGTTGGAAGACCCTATCATGCTCCCAGTCTGGGAGAATCTTCTCTCCCAGGGTCCCTTATTCTTTCAGGGAATAGAAACTCTGAAATTGTCAGCCTGGATCCTGAAAGGCAGATCTTGAGGAACCACGGTCTGTCAGATGAGGTAATTTCAACTATCTTATCAAGTCATAAAGAAGTTACCTCAAAAATCTATCAAAAAATTTGAAGAAATTCTGTTCCTGGCATGGAAACCCAGGACCAGACCCCTTTTCTTCCAACATTGCGAAAATCCTAGATTTTTTACAGTCTGGATTCAAAAAAGGGCTTAGCCCTAGTACCTTTTAAAAGTACAGATTTCAGCCTTAGGTAATTTTTTTTTAACACTCCCCTGGCTGAACATCGTTGGATCAGAAGATTCACTCAAGCGGTCTCTAAACTGAAACCTTCCCTAAAGAAATCAGTTCCTACCTGGGATTTGAATGTAGTGTTAACGACTCTTTGTGAGCCCCCCTTTGAGCCGCTCGACACAATTAGTATGCATTTTTTAACTCTAAAAGCTGCATTCTTAGTCGCTATTACTTCAGCAAGAAGGATTGGAGAAATCCAATCTCTGTCAGTCATAGAACCGTACCTAAAAGTACAAGAGGATAAGATCATCCTAAAGCTGGACCCTTCCTTTATTCCAAAGGTATCTACTGCTTTCCATCGAGAACAAGAAATAATTCTACCTTCCTTTTATCCAGATCGAAAAAACCAACAAGAAGAAAAATTCCATTGCCTGGATGTCAGGCGAACAATTCTTCAGTATCTGGATAGAACCTCCTCCTGGACATGAGATAAAAATCTAAAGGCTCTCTAGCGAGATGGGTAAAAACTACCGTACAAGAAGCCTACAAGTCCCAAGGACTATGTGCCCCACAAGGCATCAGAGCCCATTCAACGAGGGCAGTTTCGGCATCCTGGGCAGAAAGAAGAGAAGCCTCTATGGACCAAATCTGCAGAGCAGCCACCTGGTCAAGCCATCATACGTTTTGCAAACATTATAGGCTCTATGTTCTGTCCGATACGGATTTAAGTTTTGGACGGAAAGTCCTCCAATCCGTAGTCCCGCCCTGAGCATTATAATCTGGTATTGCTCCTGTGGTGCTGTCATGAGGGATGTACTGGAAAATAGGAATTAGACATACCGGTAATTCTATTTCCTGGAATCCATCATGACAGCACCCTTACATTCCCTCCCTTATTGAAATTCTGATTTGTGCAATTAACATGTCAGTTATTATCCGTAGAAATAAAATAGGGTTGCATCCATCCTGGTGTAGTAATTGAAAAACACTGGCAAGTGGGTGGTGGGAGGGGCCTTTTAACTGCTCTGTGTTCCTGTCCCTACAGAGGTCAATAGGGCAACCTCCTGTAGTGCTGTCATGATGGATTCCTGGAAATACAATTACCGGTAGGTCTAATTCCTATTTTTGCACTTTAATTTACTATTTTTTTTATTACTATGGTCTGTCCCTCAAAGGTCAAAAAAGACCTTTTGGGGAACTTTTATATATTTTTTTTCTTTCTTTTACACCATCTTTTCCACTGTAACTGGAGCTGCACAGCAGCCCGTTACAGAGGAAATCAGCCCTATCATAGTGACGATTGTCACTAACTGGGCTGTGCTGGGTCTAGTAAGACCCAGCAGCAGTCTGCCAGTAACGGCACCCGGCGATCATGTGACCAGTCACATGAACACCGGGAGGAATAGAGACAGCGGCGCTGCTGCTGTCTCTATTCCTATACACAGCGTTCATTGAGCGCTGTGTAAAAAAACATCGGAGAAGACAGAAGCAACGAAAGCTGCTTCTATCCTCTCCTCGGGGTCCCCGGCAGTCACTGACAGCCGGAGACCCGACATTCAGCTGCCCAATCGGGCGGGCAGCAAGTTAAAACCTGAGCCGTAAAAAGTCTATGGCTCGGGTTTTAAGGACCCTGACCGCTGGCTGTAAAAATACAGCCAGCGGTCGGGAACCAGTTAATATGTATGGTTTGAATTGATCCAGGACTCTTTAAAGGGAACCTGTCACCAGCATTTCACCTATTGAACCTTACTCACCCCCTCACGGGCCGCTTCTGTCAACCGTTCATTGGTGTTATCCCCTCTCCTAAACTCCTTTTTTGCGCCTTTTATGGCAATAATCCATTAGTCTTGTTCGTTCCTCTTCTTCTGCCCGCCCACCGCCGAAAACTGGTCCGCCCTGAATGCCAAAATCTCCTCTGGGATAGCGCGCATGCGCCCATCATGTATGGTCCAATACCATTCCCTGGTTCGTGTGGGCCTCAAATCTAGTCACTGTACATGTGCCACTCTGGTGTCCCGTTGTGCGCAAGCACCAGAACAGGACATCGATGCGCAAGCGTGGGATTTTGTGCGTGATCTGGGGGGGGGGGGGGC
Organism: Rhinoderma darwinii; assembly: GCF_050947455.1. Taxonomy (NCBI): domain Eukaryota; kingdom Metazoa; phylum Chordata; class Amphibia; order Anura; family Rhinodermatidae; genus Rhinoderma; species Rhinoderma darwinii. The sequence continues at coordinate 151,082,869 of NC_134691.1, read as the reverse complement.
TAGGAGCTTTCAATCAAAAGTAAGGAGGCGGGCATAACTCTGAAAGGCTTGAGGAATGAAGATATTACTCTTACAGAGGCTCTGTCACCAGATTTTGCAACCCCTATCTCCTATTGCAGCAGATCGGCGCTGCAATGGAGATAAGAGTAACGTTTTGTTTGTTTTTTTTCAAACGAGCATTTTTGGCCAAGTTATGACCATTTTTATATTTATGTAAATGAGGCTTTCTAAAGTACAACTGGGCGTGTATTGTGTTCGTTACATCGGGGCGTTTTTACTTCTTTTACTAGCTGTGCGTTGTGTATAGAAGTATCATCCACTTCTCTTCAGAACACCCAGCTTCTGGCAGTGCAAAGACACAGCGTGTTCTCGAGATCACGCTGTGACGTCACTCCCTTCCTGCCCCAGGTCCTGCATCGTGTCGGACCAGCGAGGACACATCGGCACCAGAGGCTACATTTGATTCTGCAGCAGCATCAGCGTTTGCAGGTAAGTAGCTACATCGACTTACCTGCAAACGCCGATGCTGCTGCAGAATCAAATGTAGCCTCTGGTGCCGATGTGTCCTCGCTCGTCCGACACTATGCAGGACCTGGGGCAGGAAGTGAGTGACGTCACAGCGTGATCTCTCGAGAACAAGCTGTGTGTCTGCACTGCCAGAAGCTGGGCGTTGTGAAGAGAAGTGGCTGATACTTCTATACACAACGCCCAGCTAGTAAAAGTAGTAAAAACGCCCAGATGTTACACACAATACACGCCCAGTTGTACTTTAGAAAGCCTCATTTACATAAATATAAAAATGGTCATAACTTGGCCAAAAATGCTCGTTTAAAAAAAAACTAAAAAAAACGTTACTCTTATCTCCATTGCTGCGCCGATCTGCTGCAATAGGAGACAGGGGTTGCAAAATCTGGTGACAGAGCCTCTTTAAGCTAATTGGCATACGTTGAGGGAGCACTAAAAAACTGAATACTAAAGGTACAGAGACTACTTAGAAGATAATTATAGGTTACATAACAATGTGTGTTTAACCCCCTTTAGGACACAGCCTGTTTTGGCTTTGTGAACACAGATTATTTTTTTTTAAATATGACGTGTCCCTTTATGTGGTAATAACTTTGGAATGCATTAACCTATCCAAGCAATACTGAGATTGTTTTCTTGTGACATATTGTACTATGTTAGTGAAAAAATGTGGTCGATTTTAAATTCAATATTTTAGAGAAAATGTGCAAAAATCAGCATTTTTCGAAAATCAAATGTATCTGCTTGTAAAACAGATAGTAATACCATACACAATAGTTACTATTTCACACATCCCATATGTCTACTTTGTTTGCATAGTTTTTTTTTACGTCCCTTTTTATTTTTCTAGGACGTTACAAGGCTTAGAGCAATTCCTCACATTTTCAAGAAAATATCAAAAGGCTATTTTTTTTTTTCAGGGACCAGTTCAGTTGTGAAGTGGCTTTGAGGGCCTTATATATTAGAAAGTCCCCATAAATCACCATTTTGAAAACTGCACCCCTCAAAGTATTTAAAACAGCATTCAGAAATTATTTTAACCCTTTAGGCTTTTCACAAGAATTAAAGCAAAGAGGTGACATTTACAAACTTCCAGAGGCTGGTCCTCATAGACTTCTATATATGGCCGACCCAGGGGCCGTGTCTGGCCTCCGGTTGCCATGGCAACCCCCACGATTGCATGGGGGCTGCCGATGTGCTACAAACCCCCTAAATGCGGGGATCGCCACATTTTAAAGGGGTTAATTGCCTCAATCAGCGGCGATGAGCCGCTGATCGGCAACACTGGACGGATAGGCTTCAGTCCATGCTAGGCAAGGAGGCCATTGTTTGGACTCCGTTTGGCATGCTAACCATCAGCAAACCCCGCGATTTCAGACCAGTGTCTGCTGATGTGCTAGAAACCCCTAAAATGCGGCTACCGATCGCCGCATTTAAGGGGTTAAAAGGACCGGTAGCCGGCAAGAGTGGAGTGTCACCGACGGTGTGCATTGGGAACGACTCGGTAACTATACGTCCTCGTGCGGAAAGTGTCCTCCCGCGACGACTTATAGTTACTGACTCGTGCGCTTAGGGGTTAAGTAAACCCTTTATATAACTTTGCAGTATGAATAACATAATGTATTTATAATATGACTGTGACATCTCCTATATAGTGTTTATATGGAGCAAGAGAAGATAGATTCTACTACACGTAGCTTTAAATGTAGAATCTAATAAAAAGTTCTGCTGTCACAATGTTTGTCTGCCTTCCCTTGTGGTATGTAATAGAACCGCCGTGCTTCTTGTGTTCAGTTACAGTATGGTTTCTAGATCACTTATTAGAGAAGGGCATCTACAGGATGCCCATTAAGGGTTAAACTACATAGAGCGAAGTGTTTCCAGGAATAGCACGTGCATGTAAGGGTATGTGCACACACACACTAATTACGTCCGTAATTTACGGACGTATTTCGGCCGCAAGTACCGGACCGAACACAGTGCAGGGAGCCGGGCTCCTAGCATCATAGTTATATACGATGCTAGGAGTCCCTGCCTCTCTGCAGGACAACTGTCCCGTACTGTAATCATGTTTTCAGTACGGGACAGTAGTTCCACGGAGAGGCAGGGACTCCTAGCGTCGTACATAACTATGATGCTAGGAGCCCGGCTCCCTGCACTGTGTTCGGTCCACTACTTGCGGCCGAAATACGTCCGTCAATTACGGACGTAATTAGTGTGTGTGCACATACCCTAAGAGGTGCAGGGCATCTTTACTTTCTGACACCTTGCACTGTCCATTCTGTAACTTGTTGGAGTGCGGTTCTTTTCTAACTATTAAAGTGAAGGAAGTCTGTTCCTGCTTATCTGTGCTCTGTTACTATCGCCATCAAACGGTCATGCAGCATTTCCACACTAAGCCGTTTTTCTGCTATGCCACCACACCCTTCTGCAACTGCCTCTTTGAACGTTTTACTTATCTATCATGAATTGTATTATGTATATTTTGTGTGTGCACATATTCGTGACCAGTATTCTGAGCACCTACATAATACTTTTTGGTGACCCCTTTTGTCATTACATTGTACTGTACATTAAGAGACTGCAATCTGACTCTGTCCCTGGCAGCAGCCTCCTCTTGCCCTCTTCCCTTCTAAATAAACATGCATGCTCCGTCAGACAGAGCATGCATATGTATGGTGGAGTTGGGAGAAATATTTAGTCGTTCGTCCAACAGTTTTTTCATGAGTATGGCCAGTTTAACCGATCTATTCATAGACCACTCTGGCAGCGGCTTATTTTCCCACCGGAACAAAGGTTTGTATGTTGGACCCCTCTTTCTCATGGCATTTGCCATCACGGCATAGTCGTGTGGCCCCCATACAGATAAGATTGTCTGGTGATCACAGAAGTTGGTGGCTTCTGCTGATTTTTCTCTTGTGTATGGCCAGCTTTATGTGACTGTTACACATCTGTTTGAACAAGTCCGTCAGCCCTGAACTCTGCTCCATATCTTCTAGCCAATAGACATTGTATCATTGTTTTTGTTTTTTTGCTTGAGCTCCTGAAAACGCGTTAACTGCATGGTAAAGCCATTTTGAAAATAACATTGAATAAAGAGCTGGTCATCCTCTGCATAGGTGTCCCCATAACAGCATCCTGTGCTCTGACACGAAATTGCCGCCAGTGTCTCAGGCTACCCTATGCACATCATGCTTGGGGAGTTGTTGAGTATGGGGCTTCACAATCTGTCCTCTTATTTCCATAAGGCCTCATGCACACGACCGTAAAAACACCCGTTATTACGGGTCGTAATCACGACCCGTAATAACGGGCTCATAGACTTCTATTGGCGACGGGTGCCTTCCCGTTTTCTCACGGGAAGGTGCCCGTTCCGTTAAAAAAGATAGAACATGTCCTATTTCTGGCCGTAATAACGGCACGGACAGTCCATAGAAGTCTATGGAGCCCCCGTAATGACGGGTGGCTACATGTGTGCACCCGTCATTACGGCAGCGTTGCTAAGCGACGTCAGTAAATAGTCACTGTCCAGGGAGCTGAAAGAGTTAACTGATCGGCAGTAACTCTTTCAGCACCCTGGACAGTGACTACCGATCAGTATAAACCTGTAAAAAATAAAAATAAAAGACGTTCATACTTACCGGCAACTTCCTGCTTCCTCCAGTCCGGTCTCCCGCGCGTTGCCTTGGTGACGCGTCCCTCTCGACATCCGGCCCGACGTCCTGGATGACGTTTCAGGCCATGTGATCGCTGCAGCCAATCACAGGTCAATCACAGGCTGCAGCGGTCACATGGACTGCCGCGTCATCCAGGGATGTCGGGCTGGATGTGAAGAGAGGGACGCGTCACCAAGACAACGGCCGGGTAAGTATGAATTTCTTTAACTTTTATTACAGAAAAGGCTGTCCCTTCTCTCTATCCTGCACTGATAGAGAGAAGGGGCTGCCGATTAGTGCAGTGCTATTTTGCCGCCAAAAACGTGCTCGTAAATACGGGTGGAATACGTGTGACACCGGACCCATATTTACGAGCACGGGTTCGTAAATACTGGTGCAAAACGGGTGGAATACGTGTGACACCGGACCCGTATTTACGCCAGTATTTACGGGTGGGAAAAAATACGGTCGTGTGCATGAGGCCTAAGTAAATGGCATGTAACCAGGTTTGAATAACACTTATTGATATCACAATATCTCTCCTACAATTCCATTAATGGCTCTATATAGGGTATTAATATATCTAAATGTAGGGTTATCAAATTAAACCTTCACTCTGCACAAAGATTACTATGTATATAACGCAAGCTTCTCACACACATTAGTTTTCCCTGTCATCATTATATATTTTTTTCATACAGCCTATTGATGCTAGGAAGACTGGGGATTAGGATGTTGCAGAAGCCTCATGATCCTTGAAGCAAACCAAGCACCACGCCTTTGTATGCAGCCAGTGTCCAGATCTTGTGTAATGTATTATGTAAAAAGATTCGTTTTAATTAAAGAAAACATACTTTTACAAAGTAATAATGTGAACTGTGTCATTTGTACAATGTGTAACTTAACATAAGAATGTGCCTCCCCTAATAAAAATATTTTTTTATTCTACAGAAGAAACAGTTCGATACGCTCGGACGTCGTGGAATTCAGGGCATGCTACTGATTATTAAATAAAGGTTCTGCGCGCCAATTAAGTTGTAGCAATGACGCAGCTTTTACCCTCTGCAATGCAAAGGGTGGCAAATCCGCTCAAAATGTAACAAGTATGCAAATTTTGCCACAAAGTTGCGGAAGATCTTTGCTACATCTTTAGGTAACCTAAAGATGTCCTAACGAACAAAGATTAACCCCTTCAGGACCCAGCCTGTTTTGGCCTTCAGGACCCAGCCGATTTTTTTTCAAATCTGACGTGTTACTTTATGTGGTAATAACGTTGGAATGGTTTTACCTATCCAAGCGATTCTGAGATTGTTTTCTCGTGACATGTTGTACTTTATGTTAGTGAAAAAATTTTGTCGATAATTTTGGTATTTATTTCTGAAAAACACCACAATTTAGCAAAAATTAGCATTTTTCTAAATTTAAACGTATCTGCTTGTAAAACAGATAGTAATACCACACAAAATAGTTACTAGTTAACATTTCCCATATGTCTACTTTGTTTGCATCGTTTTTTGAACGTCCTTTTATTTTTCTAGGACGTTACAAGGCTTAGAACTTTAGCAGCAATTTCTCATATTTTAAAGAAAATTTCAAAAATGCTATTTTTTCAAGGACCTGTTCAGTCTGAGGTGGCTTTGAGGGCCTTATATATTAGAAAATCCCCAGAAGTCACCCCATTTTGAAAACTGCACCCCTCAAGGTATTCGAATCAGCATTCACAAAGTGTTTTAACCCTTTAGGCGTTTCACAGGAATTAAAGCAAAGTAGAGGTGAAATTTACAAATTTTATTTTTTTTGCAGAAATTAATTTCTAATAAATTTTTTTTTTTTGTAACACAGAAGGTTTTACCAGAGAAATGCAACTCAATATTTATTGCCCAGATTCTGCAGTTTTTAGAAATATCCCACATGTGGCCCTAGTGTGATAATGGACTGAAGCACCGGCCTCAAGCAAAGGACCACCTAGTGGATTTTGGGCCTCCTTTTTTTTAGAATATATTTTAGGCACCTTGTCAGGTTTGAAGAGGTCTTGTAGTGCTAAAACAGTGGAAACACCCCAAAAGTGACCCCATTTTGGAAACTACACCCCTCAAGGAATTTATCTAGGTGTATAGTTAGCATTTTAACCACACAGGTTTTTCACTAAATATATTGGAATTAGTCTGTAAAAATTAAAATCTACTTTTTTTCTGAAAAAACATAGAAATGTTTAATATTTACAAGAAATAATAAAGAAAATGCACCCCAACATATGTAAAGCAATGTCTCCCAATTACGGTAATATCCCATATGTGGTAATAAACTGCTGATTGGACCCACAGCAAGGCTCAGAAGGGAAAGAGCGCCATTTGGATTTTGGAGCAAGGATTTTGGTGGATTGGTTTTCGGTTTCATGTCGCGTTTGCAACCCCCTGGAGGGACCAAAACAGGGGAAACCCTCAAAGTGACCCCATTTTGGAAACTACACCTATCAAGGAATTTTTCTAGGGGTATAGTTAGCATTTTGACCACACAGGTTTTTCACTAAATATATTGGAATTAGTCTGTAAAAATTAAAATCTACTTTTTTTCTGAAAAAACATAGAAATTTTTAATATTTACGGGGAATAATGAAGAAAATCACCCTAACATTTGTAAAGCAATGTCTCCTGATTACAGCAATATCCCATATGTGGTAATAAACTGCTGATTGGACCCACAGCAGGGCTCAGAAGGGACGTAGCGCCATTTGGATTTTGGAGCACGGATTTTGATTGTTTTTCGGTGCCATGCCGCCTTTGCAACGCCCTGGAGAGACCAAAACAGTGGAAGCCCCCCAAGTTACCCCATTTTGGAAACACCCCTCAAGGAATTTTTCTAGGGGTATAGTGAGAATATAGACTCCACGGGTCTTTTGCAGAATTTATTAGAATTAGGCGGAGAAAATTAATATCACAATTTTTTTCCACTAAAATGTTGAATTTTCTCATTTTCACAAGGGATAAAGGAGAAATAAACAACCAATTTTTATAAAGCAATTTCTCCTGAGTACGGAAATACCCCACATGGGGTCATGCATTTTTTTTCATCAGAAATGAATTAACTCTTTCAGGACTGATCCATTTTTTGCTTTATTTTCGTTTTTCACTACCCGCCTTCCAAGAGCCATAACTTTTTTATTTTTCCGTCAGTAGAGTGGTGTGAGGTCTTATTTCTTGCGGGAGGAATTGTAGTTTCTATTGATACCATTTAAAGTGCCATAAAAAGTACTGGGAAACTGAAAAAAAATAGGAAAATATAGTAATATAGGAAAAAAATCTGATTCCATTTTTTGGGGGTTTTCGTTTTTACAGCTTTCGCCGTGCAGTAAAAACGAAAACTACAGCGATTTTGGCGGTTTAAATTATTTACGGTGTTCACCGTGCGAGTTAAATGGCATATTGTAATAGTTCGGCCTTTTACGGACGTAGCGATATCAATTCTGTTTATTTTTTTACATTACTTTTGAAGAAAAATGGGAAAAGGTTTTTTTTTGTAACTTTTTTTTCTTTCTCACTACTAATAACTTTAATTCTTCTACACATTTTATTAGTCCCCTTAGGGGGCTTGTACCAGCGATCATTGGATCCGCGGGTACAATATGCTACAATACTACTGTATTGCAGTATATTGTTATTTTTACAGGCTTCTGTAACCGCACGATCGCTGTTCCTGTCCGTTAGTCCTGGGTGTCAGCTCTAATACACAGCCGACGCCCGCAGCGTATCGAGCGGGCTCAGCACGTGAGCCCACTCCATACATCACCCCCGCACCATGACGTGCTATTAAGGGGGGATTCACACGAACGTGTATTTGGTCCGTGCGGGCTGCGTGGTTTTCACGCACAGACCAATACAAGTCTATGGGGCAGTACATACAGTCCGTGCTTTTTGCGCAGCGTTTGTCAGCTGCGCAAAAAACACGACATGTTCAATATCTCTGCGTATTTTGCGCATCACGCACCCATTGAAGTCAATGGGTGCGTGAAAACCACGCAGGTCGCACGGAAGCACTTCCGTGCGAACCGACTGAAACAGCGCACCAGCTGTCAAAAGGATGAATGTAAACAGAAAAGCACCACGTGCTTTTCTGTTTCCAAACATCCAAACGGAGTGTCTTTTTAGATGAGCGAACCCGGACAACCGAACCGAACTTCACCGGGTTCGGCCGAACTCGTTTTGGCCGAACCCGGCAAAAAAAATTCCGGTACGCGACGTCCGGGGATAGTCACTGTCCAGGGTGCTGAAAGAGTTAAACTGTTTCAGCACCATGGACAGTGACTTCCGATCCCAATATACATGAACCTGTAAAAAAAAAAAAGAAGTTCGGACTTACCGATAACTCCCGGCTTCTTCCTCCAGTCTGTCCTCCCGGGATGACAATTCAGTCCAAGTGACAGCTCCAGCCAAGCACAGGCTGCAGCGGTCACATGGACTGCCGCGTCATCCAGGGAGGTGGGGCCCGATGTCAAGAGAGGCGCGTCACCAAGGACGCGTCACCAAGGCAACGGCCGGGAGGGAAGTTCTCGGTAAGTACGAACTTTTTCTTTTTTTTTTAACAGGTTGCTGTATATTGTGTTCGGCATTCACTGTCGAGGGTGCTGAAAGAGTTACTGCCGATCAGTTAGCTCTTTCAGCACCTTGGACAGTGGACAGTGACTAGCCTCATCTCTATGATGGCGGCTGCGCGAAAATCACGCAGCCGCGCATCATACACGGATGACACACGCAGCTGTCAAATGGTTTTTGCGCGCGCAAAACGCCGCATTGTTCGCGCGCGCAAAAACGTAACGTTCGTCTGAATCTGCCCTAAGTCATAGTGCTCAAAGGGGTTAATGCACAGCGGATCGTGTGAATATTACAATTTTGCACTGATGTGCCATTTTAGTGCATAATATGTTGTGCCCAGTTTGTGCCACTGAAGACATATACCTTATAAAACGTTAAGCGGGTTCTCCCGGGTATGGTGATGCCATATTTGTGGGCGCAAACTGCTGTTTGGGGACGCTGCAAGGCTCAGAAGGGAGGGAACGCCATTTTGCCTTTGGAGCGCATATTTTGCTCGCTAGTTGTTCTGTTTTGGGTTTCGCTGGTATTTCAGTTTATAATGTGGGGGCATATGTAATCTGTGCAGGGTACATCAGGGCATAATAAGAGGCTATATAAATGCGGTAAATTAATAATAATTCATAGATGTGTGGCCGGTGTCGCACTGGAAATGGTGTCGGATGTTACCCGCTTTTAGAACGCTCTGCACATTTTGCATCGCCATATTCCTGGGAGCCAGAACTGCTTTATTTTTTCACCACCGGAGCTGCGTGAGGGCTTATTTATTGCGGGACAATCTGTACTTTTCATTGGTACCATTTTGGGGTACATGTGATTTTTTTTTTGATCACTTTTTATTACATTTTTTTGCAAGCCGGGTGACCAAAAACAAGCAATTCTGACAATGTTTTTTAGTTTATTTTTTTGCGGCGTTCACCGTGCACTATAAATGACCATTAGATTTTATTCTGCGGGTCGGTACAATTACGGCGATACCATATGTATATAGGTTTTTTTTTATGTTTTGCAGCGTTTGTGCAATAAAATCACTTTTTTATAAAATAATTTATTTTCTATGTCACCATATTCTGAGAGCCGTAACTTTTTTATTTTTCAGTCAAAAAGGCGGTGTAAGAGCTTGTTTTTTGCGGGACGGGTTGTAGTTTTTATCGGTATTTTCGGTTACATGCGACTTTTTGATCACTTTTTATTCTCTATTTTGGGAGGGGTGGTGACCAAAAAATAGCGATTCTGGTGTAGTTTTTTATTGATTTTTTTTTTTTTTGGGGTGTTCATCGTGCGGGAAAAATAACATCGTTTTATAGCTGGGGTCGTTACGAACGCGGTGATACCAGATATGTGTACTTTTTTTAACGTGTTCATTTTTTTCCTATAATGAAAGACTTATTATAGGAAAAAAATGCAGTGCTTGTTTATATAACTTGAAACTTTTATTTTTACACTTTTTTTTTTTAAAACATTTTTTATTCTTTTTTTTACTTTTTTCACTTGTCCCACTAGGGGACACTTAGACTTGCAGCTTTGATCGCTGCTAGAGTACATTACACTACACACGTAGTGTAATGTATTCCAACTGTCATTGTGACGTGACAGTCACACTGACAGGAAGTCTCGGAGGAGCGGCCGTAGGCTGCTCCTCCGAGGCTTCCGTACATGGCAACCCGGAGGTCATTATCTGACCTCCGATTGCCACGACAAGCATCGGTAGCCCCCACGATCACTTCGTGGGTGCTGCCGATGTGCTTCAAACCACTTAAATGCGGCGACGGCAATCCGTCGCCGCATTTATGGGGTTAATTGCCGAAATCCGCGGCGATGGTCCGCTGACCGGCAAGGCTGGAGTGTCAGCTGTCAGGGACAGCTGACCTCCCGGTTCCCGGACACTGTCCGTTAGGACAGTGTGCGCCGGGAACTACTCCGCAATAGTACGTCTGGATGCGGGAACTAACCCCTCTGCAGGACGTACTATTGCGGCGCAGCGCGGGAAGAGGTTAAACTAGGAGTTCAATAAAATTCAAAGAGAACCTTTCACCTGCCTATACATGAGCAGCATGTAATAGGCAGGGCTTCACAAACACTGTTTCACTTTAAAAAAATGTTCCTATCTTCCTCCATTATTTACATATCGGTGACATTCTATTTGGCGCCAGATATGTTAATAAGCCCCTGGACTGTCAATGGGGCGTTTCTAACTAAATGGGGTGGGTGGGGTGATGTCTTTGCTCTGACACTGTCCAGTCCGCTATGGACAGTGTCAGGGCGGCTTGTGCTGTGTTCCCTCCCGCCCTGATTTCTACACACTACACTTAGTCATGCCCCCTATACCTCACATGTGCACTATACACAGTACTTTATTATTATTACACATTTACTTCCATGCCCAACACACCACTCCCCTCAAGGTTAGTGGGAGTGGCTATAATTATTTAAACACACCTGGGCACTTCCCATCAACAGCATTCTCTGACCTGGTTGCGTCCTCTTTGGAACGGGTATTTTACCCACCTCCTAATCTGTGAGTATGGCCTTTTCTGTGGTTTTAATTACATTCTATGTCCCATTTTTTTTGTATACCTACCCGCGAGAACACACACAGACTGAGAGCGCTCTCTGCAGAACCACCAGTCTGTGTGTTCTCGCGGGAGGGAACACAGTGCAAGCCGCCCTGACACTGTTGGTAGCTGATTGGACACTGTCAGAGTGAAGAGATAACGCCCCATTGCCATTTAGTTAGATAGAAATGTCCCATTGACGGTTCAGGGGCTTATTTACATATCGGGCACCAAATATAACGGCACCGATATGTAGATAACGGAGGAAGATTAAAAAAAAAAGTAAAGTGAGACCGAGTTTGTGAAGCCCTGCCTATTTCATGCTGCATTCAGCTGCACATGTATGGGCAGGTGAAAGGTTCTCTTTAAATATTTACTACCCTCACCTGAAGGATTGTTTGGTTTCTGTTTTAGAGCTAGTAAAACGTTTTCAACCTACACTGTAATGTATGGCGGAAATGCATAAATAGAAAATCCCTAATAAATACTTCTTGTTTGGATTTCTCTTTTCACAAGTTAGAGTTCACTAATAGAGCAGAGAGTTTATTGAATCCTCTCCCTAGAAGTGAATGGGATCACTGTAAATGCACAACGGTCTCCCAACAGTGTAGCTGCAAGGTCCTCTGTGTACCTGAAGCTGTCTGGCACCAGGGGTTATTGGAAGCTGGTCAGACATCAGAGAATGTAGTATAACAAATGAATATAAAAAGCATGGCTTGGGACACGTATGCCAGTACAAACCACTAATATGACCTTCAAAACGAGGCTTGGAATGTCTTAGAAGGAATACTCATTATGCTTTAACCTCTTCACGCTCACTGACGTACTATTCCGTCATGCTGACCGCACCGTTCGCGCTCAGTGATGGAATAGTACGTCACGGGGAAAATGCATCGCCATTTTCCGCCGGCACGTTCGCGAGATGTGACAGCTGCTGTTTCGGACAGCAGGCTATCACAGCTAAATACGCGATGGTCCTGCCTCCTCTGATTGCCGCTATTAGCCAGTCAGTGACTGTCCAATAGCGGTGATCGGTCTCTTCACTTCCTCTCCGTGACATCACATCCTGCTGCAATCTCCCTAAACGTCTCTGTTGAGGCGTTCAGAGCGGTTGAGAGAAATGTGACAAAAAAGTAAAATAAACAAAATTTTTTTTGCTTATTTCTGCTTCCCGCCTCCCCCATCCACTACCCATTCCTGTACCTTTTGTCACGGACACAGGGTATGTGGACCCACTAGGCCGCTCCGCCGTAGCGGGGAGGCAGCTGACCAGGTCACAGTCTATGCGGAAGTCAATGGCAGACAGTAATGCTTGGGTACCTGAATTAGTCCGGGCTGTGGCTTCGGCTTCAGCACGGATGGAGGCAGGTGGCGCCAGATGTGGCGGGCAGTATCTGATGAAGCGGAAGACACTTGGCGTGGCAGATGACACTCCAACGCTGGTAGGCACAGGAACTAGAACAATACGGAATACAGGAACGGTAACAGTGCACGGGTAACAGCTGGAACGGGAGACACTAAGGGACCATTGCGAGACAGACTGGGAAAGATTAACAAGGATTAGAAGGCCAGGGGCCTTCTTATAGACCAGGAAATCGTGGCAGTTGATAGTGATAACGATTTCCTAATTCGGGATCCAGCCGAAGACTGGAAGTGAGCGCTGGCATCTCCTAGGAGGGAGACTGAGACCAGCGCTCACAGATCCATGGCTGCAGGCGTCGGGAGGTGGGTAAACCCGACGGCCATGGACGCTACAGTATCCACCCTCTTACGCCCCCTCTTCTTGGGGCCAGAGTGAGAGAGGAACTTTTTAATAAGAGCAGGGGCGCTGAGGTTCTCTTCTGGCTCCCAGGACCTCTCCTCAGGACCAAACCCTCTCCAGTCCACCAAATAGAAATTCCTTCCTCCTACCCTTTTGCAGTCCAGGATCTCCTTTACCTCGAATACATCAGAAGGACCAACTGTGGAACTAGAAGTCTTGCTGTAGCGGTTCAGGACCACTGGTTTCAGGAGGGACACATGGAAGGAGTTAGGGATTCTGAGGGTAGGAGGCAGCCGCAGCTTATAGGAGACAGGGTTAATTTGTTGCAGGATCTCGAAAGGACCAAGGAATCTGGGAGCAAACTTGTATGAAGGCACCCTCAAGCGAATGTTCCGAGAGGACAGCCAGACTTTAGTCCCAGGAAGATACTGAGGCGGTTCTCTTCTCTTGGTATCCTGCCTTTCGCTTCATGCGATCCACCGCCAGCAAAATAGAGGACCGGGTCTGTTGCCAGATTTGCAGGAAGTCCCCATATGCAGAGTCAGCAGCGGGTACCTGAGATGAAGTTGATCCAGGAAGAGGAACTCTGGGATGTTGACTGTACACAATGTGAAACGGAGTGGAAGTGGTGGACTCACTTGTGTGGTTGTTGTAAGAAAACTCGGCCCATGGAAGAAGCTGTACCCAGTTATCGTGCTGTGAAGAGATGAAGTGGCGGAGATAATTTTCCATGATCTGGTTGATCCTCTCAACTTGCCCATTGGACTGGGGGAGATAGGCAGAGGAAAAGTCCAAACTCACATCCAGGAGTTTACAGAGGGCTCTCCAGAACTTCGAGGTAAACTGAATCCCCCGATCGGACACAATGTGAAGAGGCAAGCCATGAAAGCGAAAGATGTGCTGAATGAAGAGACTCGCCAGTCGGGGAGCAGAGGGTAGGCCGGTCAGCGGGATAAAATGTGCCATCTTAGAGAACCGGTCCACCACCACCCAGATGGTGTTGCATCCTGCTGAGAGAGGAAGGTCTGTGACAAAGTCCATAGCGATGTGCTGCCAGGGGGCACTGGGTACAGGCAGAGGTTGAAGCAGGCCGGCAGGCTTGGAGTGAGTCACTTTATTAGAGGCACAGACCGTGCAAGCAGAGACAAAGTCCAGAACATCCTTAGGTAGCGTGGGCCACCAAAAGGGACGAGCAATCAGGTCTTTGGTTTTACGGACACCGGCGTGCCCAGCAAGTTTAGAACTGTGTCCCCAGCGGAGAATTCTTTTTCTGTCTGCCAACCGAACAAAAGTTCTCCCCGGAGGGATATTTCTAAGCTGCAGAAGATTGGCGGTGACAACGCAGGATCGGTCTATGATCGTCTGAAGGGACTCCACCGTTTCTTCCGTCTCAAATGATCTGGACAGGGCATCGGCCCTCACATTCTTGTCAGCAGGACGGTCGTGGAGCAGAAATTGGAAACTGGTGAAGAACAGTGACCACCTGGCTTGACGAGGATTCAGTCTTTGAGCGGACTGAAGGTAGGTGAGGTTCTTGTGGTCGGTGAAGATCAGGATGGGGTGAGCAGCGCCCTCCAGAAGATGTCTCCACTCCTCCAGGGCCAATTTGATAGCCAGTAGCTCCCGATCTCCAATGGAGTAATTGCGCTCAGCAGAAGAAAACAGTCTTGAATAGTAGCCACATACAACTGCCTTTCCTTTGGAGCTCCTCTGGAACAGAAGTGCGCCTGCACCAACAGAAGAAGCGTCCACTTCTAGTGAGAACTGCCGAGATACGTCAGGGTGATGGAGGATTGAAGCTGAAGTGAAGGCTTTCTTGAGGCTAATGAATGCGGACTCTGCCTCTGGAGTCCATACCTTGGCGTTCACACCCTTCTTGGTAAGGGTAGAGATGTGGGCCGTCGGAGAAGAAAAGTTCGGAATAAACTGCCGGTAGAAATTGGCGAAACCCAGGAACCGTTGTATGGCCCTTAGGCCTTGAGGACGTGGCCATTCCAGGACAGACTTTAATTTCTCAGGGTCCATCTTAAGGCCTTGATCCGAGATGACATAGCCCAGGAAGGGCAAAGACCTCTTTTCAAAGGTGCATTTCTCTAACTTGGCATACAAGCGATTCTCTCTTAGTCACAGAAGAACTTGACGAACATGCCTCCGATGGGTCATCAGATCTGGGGAGAAAATTAGAATATCATCGAGATAAACTACAACACACATATAGAGGAGATCTCGGAAGATATAATTAACGAACACCTGAAATACTGCGGGAGCGTTACACAGTCCGAAGGGCATCACTAGGTATAAGTAGTGCCCATCGCGGGTGTTAAATGCCGTCTTCCATTCGTCACCCCGGCGAATCCGGATTAGATTATAGGCCCCCCGCAGATCTAGCTTGGAAATTTTTTTGGCTCCTCGTATGCGATCAAATAGCTCGGAAATGAGTGGCAACGGGTATTTGTTCTTGACCGTGATCTGATTGAGACCATGGTAGTCAATGCAGGGTCGGAGACATCCATCTCTCTTTTTAACGAAGAAGAAGCCTGCCCCAGCCGGGGAGGAAGATTTTCGAATAAAACCCCTCTCCAAGTTCTCCTTGATATAGGCTGACATCGATAAAGTCTCTGGCTAGGAGAGAGGATATACTCGTCCACGGGGGAAGAGAAGCATTGGGAACCAGTTCAATGGGACAGTCATAATTCCGATGTGGAGGTAAGGTCTCAGCCTCTCGTTTGCAAAAGATATCCGCAAAACTGGCATACTGAGAAGGTTGATCGGAGAGTGACTGAGGCAGCGGGGGCACAACAGGACGGACTTGTGACAGGCTATGGCATCTGGAACCCCATTGAAGAACCTCTGCAGAATTCCAGTCGAGTGTCGGGGCGTGTAGACGGAGCCATGGCAGACCCAGCAGGATAGGATTGATAGCCTTAGGTAGTACCAGAAAGGTGATCTGTTCTGAGTGAAGAGCTCCGACCCGTAGTGTCAACGGCTCAGTGATGAGCATGATCGGATCAGGCAACGGTAGAGCATTCACAGAGGCAACTGCCAGTGGTTTCTCCAGACGGACTGTGGGTAGTTGAAACCGATCCACTAGATCCTGGTGGATAAAATTAGCAGCCGCTCCAGAGTCAAGATAGGCGGAGGAAGGATGTGATGTCTGTCCGGTGACGATGGCCACAGGTATCGATAATTTGGAAGAGGTTTTAATGTTTGGAGACGTTCCACCTAGAGTTGCCTCTCCAACCAACCCTAGGTACTGGAGTTTCCAGGTTTCTGTGGGCATTGGCGCACAAAATGACCCTTGAGGCTACAATACATACAAAGTCCAGAGGAGGGTCTGCGCTGCTTCTCCTGTTCAGATAACTGGACTCTGTCTATCTGCATGGGTTCTTCAGGTAGCGCACTAGGAGTGGACAATAGTGGTCTCTGGGCAGAGGGTGTTGGTCTGTGGGCCCGGCTCTCCTGACGAACCTCTTGAGAGCGCTCCCGGATTCTCATATCAACCCGGGTGGCTAACAGGATGAGGGCATCCAAGGTAGAAGGAAGGTCGCGGGCTGCCAGTTTGTCCTTGATGTGAGAGGACAGTCCCTGCCAGAAGGTCGCCACCAGAGTCTCATTGTTCCATGCCAGCTCGGCTGCTAGGGTACGGAAGGAGATAGCATACTCCCCTACTGTGGAGCCCACTTGCTTGAGGGTCAACAGAGTAGCTGCGGCAGAGGATGTTCGACCCGGCTCCTCGAACACTGCACAAAAGGACTGCAGGAACAAGGCTAGGTCCGCGGATACAGGTCCTTGTTGCTCCAAGATTGGGTTCGCCCATGCGAGGGCCTTGCCAGCGAGGAGGGAGATAATAAATGCCACTTTGGCCTCCTCGGAGGGGAAGAGATGAGGCCGTAGCCTAAAATGCACCGTGCATTGATTGAGAAATCCTCTACATGCTCTGGGGTCACCGTCGTAGCGAGGAGGAAGGGGCAGAGGAACTGAGGATCCGGAACAGGCAGTGGCACGGCAACAGCTTCAGGAGGAAGAACCGGGGGTGGAACAGCGAGTATTTCCAGGCGGACCAGGATAGAATTCACCGCCTCAAGGAGTTGATCCTGACGTGTGCGTAGGTCATGCATCTCTGTCTAAATCTTCTGTACTGGGGTCTTGGGCTGGCCAGCGGGTTCCATGGCCTGAGCGTACTGTCACGGACACAGGGTATGTGGACCCACTAGGCCGCTCCGCCGTAGCGGGGAGGCAGCTGACCAGGTCACAGTCTATGCGGAAGTCAATGGCAGACAGTAATGCTTGGGTACCTGAAATAGTCCGGGCGGTGGCTGTGGCTTCAGCACGGATGGAGGCAGGTGGCGCCAGACGTGGCGGGCAGTATCTGATGAAGCGGAAGACACTTGACGTGGCAGAAGACACTTGGCGTGGCAGGTGACACTTGGCGTGGCAGGTGACACTTTGCGTGGCAGGTGACACTCCAACGCTGGTAGGCACAGGAACTAGAACAATACGGAATACAGGAATGGTAACAGGGCACGGGTAACAGCTGGAACGGAAGACACTAAGGGACCATTGCGAGACAGACTGGGAAAGACTAACAACGCTCAGGCAAGGATTAGAAGGCCAGGGGCCTTCTTATAGACCAGGAAATCGTGGCAGTTGATAGTGATGACGATTTCCTAATTGCGCGCGCTGGCCCTTTAAGGCCGGGCGCGAGCGTGCGCTCGCACCCTACGGGACCCAGCCGAACGGAGCGGAAGTGAGCGCTGGCATCTCCTAGGAGGGAGACGGAGACCAGCGCTCACAGATCCATGGCTGCGGGCGTCGGGAGGTGAGTACATGGACGCTACACCTTTCCTCCTTGTGTTCCCCCCACGTTTTTGGTCAGTGATCTCCTATCACTGACCACTTCTTAATCTGCAGGACCAATTTCTTGTTCCCTGGGGATTATTTTTTTTCTTTATAAAATATATAAAACACAAAAAATATAAAAATGTTAAAAAAATTTGTTCGTTTAGACAATTTAACTGGTTAGTTAGTGTCAGGGAACCGTCAAAAAGCGGAGTTAGGTATAGAGTTGGAATTTAGCGTCTGGAATCCGTCACCATAGTTATATCTAGCGTTATGGGTCCTGCACCGTAGTTAGATCTAGCATTAGGGGTCCATCACCGTAGTTAGGTTTTAGCATCCGGGAAGCTCGGAATAATCTAGTTAGGTTTAGTGTTAGGAACTCTCGCCCTAGTTAGATTTAGTCTCCGGGAAGCCCACTTCTATAAAGACACCAATTTTTTTTGGCTGCTTTAGGTAGCAGCCTATTGCTCCTAGTTAGGGAAGCAAACAAACGTCCCAACGGACATTTACTGCTGAAGAGGCATATTAATTTCTTGCCTCCGACACAGACTCGTCGGATGGTGAGACTCTGTTTTATTTGTCGACCTCCTCATCCAGTGATAAAGTAGAGGAACCCACTAGGAGACGCCCCAGGACCACCACTACAGTTGAAACCCCAAGCGAAATTACCCTGCCGCAGTTGAAACCCCAGAGCGAAGTGAATCCATTTGGACCCCCACACCAGACGTTTATGAGCCCCAAATCCCTGAGTACACGGGCAGCCCGGGGATGAAATTTAATACGGCAGGGCTCAGTGATATTGACTTTATAGAGCTTATGGTCTCCCAGACAAATTTATATGCCCAACAGTATATTACTAAGAACCCCACGTCATTTTATGCCCAATCCTACAGGTGGAACCCTGTAGAGGCAGCAGAGTTGGGCAAGTTCTGTGGACTTCACTTGAACATGGGGCTTTAGAAAAAGCCGTCCATTAGGACTGACATATGTTAATCTCGTCTAAAGAACTATATATAACTGCTCTGTTGCATGGTCCAGGACATAAATCAGGGGAAAAGGTATCCTGAAATGGCCTGACGTAGAAAGAACCTAAGTCCACCTGGTGACACCAGGGGAGTCAGTGTAGCAAATCTTACCCATGAAGGTTGAAAGTGAAGTGGTCCACCCGGTAATAGGGGTGCCTCATTACTGGGTGGACCACTTCACTTTCAACCTTCATGGGTAAGATTTGCTACACTGACTCCCCTGGTGTCACCAGGTGGACTTAGGTTCTTTCTACGTCAGGCCATTTCAGGATACCTTTTCCCCTGATTTATGTCCTGGACCATGCAACAGAGCAGTTATATATAGTTCTTTAGACGAGATTAACATATGTCAGTTACCCCATGGATATGCATGGTGATATTGAATAGAATGATGGCATAGGTTACTTGGTACCATTTGTATGAGACAGTATTTACTCTATGTTTCTGTTGACCAGCTAATAGTGAGATTTTGCAGTTGTTTAGCATCAATACCATGCCTGTGTTTGCAGGGTTATGTGACTTATCCACTAATTGACCTTCAATTTTTAGAACCTCGTTGTGTTTTTTATAGTTTGTGTCTTTATTATTGGATGTAATAAAAATTATATATTTTTCTATGTTTTTGTGGCGTAATGATCTGTTTTATATGCAGATGCATTTAAATTCAGAAAAATTCTATTTTTTAAAAATTTTCTTTCAATTTTTACAATTTTTCACAAATAAACACTGAATATATCGACCAAATGTCTCACGAGAAAACAATCTCAGAATCGCTTGGATAGGTTTAAGCATTCCGACGTTATTCCCACATAAAGTAGTCAGGACCCACAAGGCTTCCGTAGATTGCATAGCCGGACGCCATTGTTAGGCGTCCGGTTGCCATAGCCACCATCGCCAGCCGCTATCGTGTAGCGGGCTTATGATGGTGGCTTAACCCCTAAGAAGCCGTGATCGCTATTGAACGCGGCTTCCAAGGGGTTAATCAGAGGGGACACAGCGATCGGTCCCCGCTATAGGAGCTGCGGCAACTGCTGTACGAGACAGCAGCTGTCACAGCTCTTGTATGTGTCGGGAAGACGGCCGAAATGGCCGTTCCTCCCGCGACGTACTACTCAGTCGCTGAGCGCGAACGATGCACTTAGCACGACGGAATAGTACGTCGCTGAGCACGAAGGGGTTAATGGGTTAATACAATTACTGCGCGGTATAAATTACGTGTTAACTTTATTCTGCAGGTCATTGCATTTACGATGATACCAAATTTACACTACCGTTCAAAAGTTTAGGGTCACCCAGACAATTTTGTGTTTTCCATGAAAACTCACTTCTATTTATCAAATGAGTTGCAAAATAACTAGAAAATATAGTCAAGACATTGACAAGGTTAGAAAGAATGATTTTTATGTGAAATAATAATTTTCTCCTTCAAACTTTGCTTTCGTCAAAGAATGCTCCATTTGCCGCAATTACAGCATTGCAGACCTTTGGCATTCTAGCCGTTAATTTGCTGAGGTAATCAGGAGAAATTTCACCCCGTGCTTCCAGAAGGCCCTCCCACAAGTTGGATTGGCTTGATGGGCACTTCTTGCGTACCATATGGTCAAGCTGCTCCCACAACAGCTCTATGGGGTTGAGATCTGGTGACTGCGCTGGCCACGCCATTACAGATAGAATACCTGGTGCCTGCTTCTTCCCTAAATAGTTCTTGCATAATTTGGAGGTGTGCTTTGGGTCATTGTCCTGTTGTAGGATGAAATTGGCTCCAATCAAGCGCTGTCCACAGGGCATGGCATGGCGTTGCAAAATAGAGTGATAGCCTTCCTTATTCAAAATCCCTTTTACCTTGTACAAATCTCCCACTTTACCAGCACCAAAGCAACCCCAGACCATCACATTACCTCCACCATGCTTGACAGATGGCGTCAGGCACTCTTCCAGAATCTTTTCAGTTGTTCTGCGTCTCACAAATGTTCTTCTGTGTGATCCAAACACCTCAAACTTCGATTCGTCTGTCCATAACACTTTTTTCCAATCTTCCTCTGTCCAATGTCTGTGTGCTTTTGCCCATATTAATCTTTTCCTTTTATTAGCCAGTCTCAGATATGGCTTTTTCTTTGCCACTCTGCCCTGAAGGACAGCATCCCGGAGTTGCCTCTTTAATGTAGACATTGACACTGGCGTTTTGCGGGTACTATTTAATGAAGCTGACAGTTGAGGACCTGTGAGGCATCTATTTCTCAATCTAGACTCTAATGTACTTGTCTTGTTGCTCAGTTGTGCAGCGGGGCCTCCCACTTCTCTTTCTACTCTGGTTAGAGCCTGTTTGTGCTGTCCTCTGAAGGGAGTAGTGCACACCGTTGTAGGAAATCTTCAGTTTCTTGGCAATTTCTCTCATGGAATAGCCTTAATTTCTAAGAACAAGAATAGACTGTCGAGTTTCACATGAAAGCCCTCTCTTTTTCTAGCCATTTTGAGAGTTTAATCTAACCCACAAATGTAATGCTCCAGATTCTCAACTAGCTCAAAGGAAGGTCAGTTTTATAGCTCCTCTAAACAGCAAAACTGTTTACAGCGGTGCTAACATAATTGCACAAGGGTTTTCAAGTGTTTTCTAATCATTCATTAGCCTTCTAACACAGTTAGCAAACACAATGTACCATTAGAACACTGGAGTGATGGTTGCTGGAAATGGGCCTCTATACACATATGTAGATATTGCATTAAAAACCAGACGTTTGCAGCTAGAATAGTCATTTAGCACATTAACAATGTATAGAGTGTATTTCTGATTAATGTTATCTTCATTGAAAAAAACTATGCTTTTCTTTCAAAAATAAGGAAATTTCTAAGTGACCCTAAACTTTTGAACGGTAGTGTATATAGTTTCTTTTATGTTTTACTACTTTTAAACAATCAAAACCCTGTATCTGTAATTTGCATAGTCCATCTCAGAGCCATAAATTTAAAGAGGCTCTGTCACCACGTTATACGTGGCCTATATTGTACATGATGCGGCGCTGTAATGTAGATTACAGCAGTGTTTTTTATTTAGATAAACGATCATTTTTGACGGAGTTATGACCTATATTCGCTTTATGCTAATGAGTTTCTTAATGAACAACTGGGCGTGTTTTACTTTTTGGCCAAGTGGGCGTTGTACAGAGAAGTGTATGACGCTGACAAATCCGCTATATCGCTATGTACAGCCACATAAACACACTATAACGTACTGCAGTGTCCTGACAATGAGTATACATTACCTCCAGCCAGGACGTGATGTGTATTCAGAATCCTGACACTTCACTAATACAATCCTGACACTACAGCACAGCACAGCGAGATCTCGCTGTAAATGACAGCTTACAGCGTAATCTCGCGAGACTACGCCTGCTATGCTGTAAATCACAGAGCAGTGGTCAGGATTCGGAATACACGTCCTGGCTGGAGGTAATGTATATTCATTGTCAGGACACTGCAGTAACGTTATAGTGTGTTTATGTGGCTGCTCTCCATTCATTTATGCAGCACATAGCGATATAGTTTTATCGCTATGTGCAGCCACAAAAACACACTATAACGTTACTGCAGTGTCCTGACAGTGAATATACATTACCTCCAGCCAGGACGTGATGTGTATTCAGAATCCTGTCACTTCTGTAGTGTCTCTGTGATATTTACAGCAAGGCAAGCGTAATCTCGCGAGATTACGATGTAACCTGTCATTTCAAACGAGATTACGCTTGCTGTGCTGTAGTGTCAGGATTGTGTTAGTGAAGTGTCAGGATTCTGAATAGACATCACGTCCTGGCTGGAGGTAATGTATATTCATTGTCAGGACACTGCAGTAATGTTAGTGTTTGTGTATGTGGCTGCACATAGCGATATAGCTATATCGCTATGTGCTGCGTAAATGAATGGAGAGAAGTGAATGACGCTGATTGGTCACTGATTGATCAGCGTCATACACTCCTCTGTACAACGCCCACTTGGCCAAAAAGTAAATCACGCCCAGTTATCCATTAAAAAACTCATTAGCATAAAGCTAATATAGGTCATAACTCCGTCAAAAATGATCGTTTTTCTAAATAAAAAACACTGCTGTAATCTACATTACAGCGCCGATCACATCATGTACAATATAGGCCACTTATAATGTGGTGACAGAGCCTTTTTAAGTATTTTTCAGTCAACAGAGCAGTGTAAGGGTTTGTTTTTTTTGCGGGTCGAGTTAAAGATTTGACTTTTTGTTTTACTTTTTATTCCATTTTTATGTCTCAAAATAATTTATTGAATTACAAAAGAAGTAGGATATACAACAGGCAATTTACATATGCAGATGATAAAGCGAGACTGCGCGCAGGAAGTCAAATAAATTATATCCAGCAAGGTGTATTATTTAAAAGAACGAGCTTAAAACAAACAATGTAAACATGATGTCGGTGGTATAAGAATCATGCAGAGAAAAAAACATATGCATAGAAATGTAGAGAGTCACATGGGTGGATATAGAAACTTCCCTGGCGTAGTCCAAATCACAAAGTCTTGATAATAAGCAAAGCAAAGAATAGGGATAGGGACCCGAGCACTCCTCCACCACACAGAGATAACCTCATATTGCCAAAAAATAAGAGAGGTTTGGGACCGCCATAGTTTGCAGCCATGGGGACGAAATCTTATCAAATTGTGCTACAGTATCTTGTCTAACGGCATTAAGTTTTTCGTAGACCAAAATTTTATTCATACGATTTTTTTACTGCTGTAATTGAAAGTGACTGCATTCTCCAATTTTGAGCAATATGTATACGAGCTGACATCATAAGGCCTCATTTACACGAGTGTAATATAAGCGTAATATACGCGTGTCGTACGCACCTATATTACTCTATGGGGCAGTGCAGACAATGCGTGAATTTTGCGCAGCGCGAGTGCGTTGCGTAAAACTCACGACATGTTCTATAATTGTGCGTTTTTCGCGCATCACGCACCCATTGAAGTCAATGGGTGCGTGAAAACCACGCATGCCGCACGTAAGCACTTCCGTGCGAACTGCGTGATTCGCGCAAGAGCTGTCAAACTGAATGTAAACAGAAAAGCACCACGTGCTTTTCTGTTTACAAACATCCAAACGGAGTGTCAGAATTTAGAGATGAGCGAACCGAACTTCACCGGGTTCGGCCGAACTCGTTTTGACCGAACCCGGCAAAAAAATTTCCGGTACGCGACGTCCGGAGACAGTCACTGTCCAGGGTGCTGAAAGAGTTAAACTGTTTCAGCACCCTTGACAGTGACTTCCGATCACAATATACATGTAAAAAAAAAAAAAGAAGTTCTGACTTACCGATAACTCCCGGCTTCTTCCTCCAGTCTGACCTCCCGGGATGACAATTCAGTCCAAGTGACAGCTGCAGCCAATCACAGGCCAAGCACAGGCTGCAGCCAATCACAGGCTGCAGCGGTCACATGGACTGCCGCGTCATCCAGGGAGGTGGGGCCGGATGTCAAGAGAGGGACGCGTCACCAAGGCAACGGCCGGGAGACCGGACTGGAGGAAGCAGGAAGTTCTTGGTAAGTATGAACGTCTTTTTTTTATTCACAGGTTGCTGTATATTGTGATCGGAATTCACTGTCGAGGGTGCTGAAAGAGTTACTGCCGATCAGTTAACTCTTTCAGCACCCTAGACAGTGACTGACGTCGACTAGCCTCATCTCTGATGGCGGCTGCGCGAAAATCACACAGCCGCGCATCATACACTGATGACACACGGAGCTGTCAAGTGCCTTTTGCGCACGCAAAACGCTGCATTTTTTTGCGTGCGCAAAACGCACACGCTCGTGTAAATGAGGCCTAAGGAGTTGAAGCAATTTAAAGGTAGAGTAAGAAAAACCGTCTGGTTTAACCCCTAGTAATCAAACCTCGGATTAGTTCTATATGTGTATTCATCATTGAGTTAGCAAGTGACATAATCGATCTCCAAAAGCATTTGACTTTCTAGCAAGTCCACCATGTGTGCAGATGAGTGTCGGGGTACACACACCCTCTAAAGCATGTGTCAGGAATATAAGGATACATAGTGTGTATTCTGGTCGGTACCATATAGACTATGTAGTAACTTAAAGGGGTTGTCCAGGAATAAATTTTATTTCAATTTTAACTTAATTAGACATATTTAATAACATTTCTAATATAGTATCTACTTACCTGTGCCAGCGTTACCCTATTCTGATCTGTGGTCACCGCACCCAGGGTAAATTTTTTTATTTCCGGTGACGTACCATGTCTTTGCTCAGCCAGCACTTCCGGCTGAGAAAGGCACGGCGCGTCATCAACTACATTTACAGGCAGTGGGCCGGGCGGATGTTTCATGAGCTCTTCAGAGCTCCGCCTCCTCTGGTCCTGCCGCCTGTAGACGTAGTTGATAACGGGACGTGTCTTTACACAGCAGGAAGTGCTGGCTGAGCAAAGACACGGAGCATCGTCAATCATAGTACACGCTCGTCGTCCACGCCTCCTCCTGCTCCTTCTTTACTCTTGGAGCTCTCGCACTGAAGTGCATGTGAGAAGGAGCAGCGGAATCCCTAATACCCGGCCACAGCGTTGCCGAAACTGTGGCCGGTGATTATGCTCCAGGAAAAGATATGGACAGTGAAGTCAGGGACTGCTCCTAAAGCGGAATACCCGGCAATAGCAGCCGACGATGTAGCCGGGGATTCCGCTCCAGGAGAAGTCCTTGCCTTCACTGTCCATATATGGACACAGTAACGTTTGGGACTTCTGAAGCGGAATCCCCACCGCTGTGGCCGGGGAATCCGCTCCAGGAGAAGTCCCTCACTTCACTGTCCATATATGGCATTACCTACAGGGGGGCCGTGTGGCATTGCTTACAGTGTGGCATTGCTTCACTATAAGACCCTGTTCACACTGAGATTTTTTGCAGGCAGAAAATTTTGCCTCAAAATTCCAGATTTTGATCTGCCTGCACGCCATTTACCACATTTTTCACAGCGTTTTTTGCCTGCAGCCATTGAGCGCTGCGGGCGAAAATGCCACGAAAAACGCTTTCATTGATGTCAATGGGAGGTCAGAGGAGTAAACGCCCGAAGATAGGACATGTCGCTTGTTTTTCCCGCGAGCCAGTTTTACTGCTCATTGAAAAAACGCCTCCGTCTCCCATTAAAATCAATGGGAGGCATTTTTGGCCATTTTTTGACGCGGAAACCGCATCGGGAAAAGCACAAAAAATGTCCGAAAATGCTTCCTATTGATTTCAATGGGAGGCGGAGGCTTTTTTTTCCTGCGAGCGGTAAAACTGGTTAGCGGGAAAAAGAAGCGACATGCCCCATCTTCAGGCGTTTACATCTCTGAACTCCAATTTAAAACAAAGGGAGGCAGAAAAAGCGTTTTTCGCTGCGTTTTTGCCTAAGGCGCTCAATGGCCGCGGACAAAAAACGCGGCAAGCGGTGTGCAGGCTGGTCAAAATCTGCCTCAAAATTCAAGACAGAATTTTGAGGCAGAATTTTCTGCCAGCAAAAAAAACTCGTGACGTGTGAACAGGGCCTAATACAGGATCCCTTGGAACGGATCCAGCAGCAGGTGAGGACAATTTGCTGACTGGATTGTGTGTACCAAGATGTCTGACATAGGTGGAGTGGGCAGACTTACATTTATCAGGCTGTGAAAGGGGAGGGGGATGGCTGCCTGTACTTAGATCAGGGATAGATGGAGGCACAAAGGATAATGATTATTAGTGTGTAGGACAGTGTGCAGGGAGGGACCTGCCTGGAATTAGAGCAGGGAAGGACCTGTGAACATAGAGGGGCGTGGCAGTATGCAAATAGCTGAGATGCTTTGGAGGAAGGGGAAGGGATGCAAGTTGTCGTCTCAGATGCAGCAAGGGATCATGGGTATGGTGGGTGTCAAGCCAGGAACAGAAAGAGCAACAGTGATGATTGAGATCAAACAGAAATCGGTTAGAAGTTTAATAGGGGGTATTAGGGAAGGCAAACCAAGGCTGGGGGACACTTTTAAGAAGAAAAATATTTCCTGGACAACTCCTTTAACCCCTTCCCAACATTTGCCGTATAGGTACGTCATGGAAAGCATTGACTTCCCGCATCTTGACGTACCCATACGCCGAATGTTTGGGACCGGCTCAGAAGCTGAGCCGGTGCCTTCCATCACCGGATCTCAGCTGTATCTTACAGCTGACATCCGGCTGTAACGGCGGGGACCGAAATTAGCTTAGATCCCTGCCACTAACCCCTTAAGTGCAGCGCTCAAACGCGATCGCTGCACTTAAGGTGTTTGCAGCTCATCGGAACCCCAGCAATGAAATTGCCGGGGTTCCGGTGGCTGCAATGGCAACCGGAGGCCTAATACTGGCCTCCCGGTCTGCCTAGCACCGAAGCCGGTCAAGATCCGCCCGGCGGCGGAGCCTGATCGGCTTCCGTAGCTGCCGGCAAGATGGCGCCGGGTCAGGAGCTGATCCGGCGTCATCAGCGGTGGAGGTCAGCTGTACTGCACAGCTGACATCCACCTGTAACGGCAGGAACCGGAGCTAGCTCCGATCCCTGCCATTAACCCCTTCGATGCAGCAATCGAAAGCGATTGCTGCATTGTAGCGGTTACTAGCAGATCGCCAGCCCTGACAGGCAATCAGGACTGGGGACTGCTGTTATGGCAACAGGAGACACAATGGTCTCCTGCTCTGCCATTACGAAAGCCGATTTAGGCCCCACCGGGAGGCGAAGCCTAATCGGCTTGCTGTCAGTGAATGACTGACAGATCTAATACATTGCACTATCGTCAAAGAACTTGCGCCTTAAAGTCCCGTCCAAGAAGTTTGCTCCCCGGTTTATAGGGACGTACAAGGTCATTGAAGTCCTCAATCCTGTCTCCTTCCGACTGGAGTTGCCCCTATCTTTTCGAGTACACGACGTGTTTCATGCCTCCCTCCTTAAACGCTGCTCCCCGTCCTTGGCTCCCTCGAGGAAACCTCCTGTCCCCGTTCTCACCCCTGAGGGGGTGGAATTCGAGGTGGCCAAGATTGTGGACAGCAAGATGGTCCAAGGCTCCCTCCAGTACCTGGTCCATTGGAGAGGATACGGGCCTGAGGAGAGGACTTGGGTACCCGCCCGGGATGTTCACGCTGGGGTATTGGTCAGGAGGTTCCACCTTCGTTTCCCCAATAAACCAGGTCAACCTAGAAAGGGTCCGGTGGCCCCTCATAAAAGGGGGGGTACTGTAAAGGATCTGCCAGGCACAGCTTCTGTGTCAATGCCCATAGGTAATCAGTCTGCACCTGCTTCTATGTCTGTGAGACTGACTCCATCTTCCACCACTCAGGATGGCAGGCTTAGGAGTGGGAGAGCCTATCACAGCCTGGCCAGACGGAGCTAGCTCCCGCCCTCTGTCTATTTATACCTGCCTTTCCTGTTCCTCCTTGCTTGTGATTCTTCTCGTTTGGTTTCCTGGCCCTGCTGCAGCTTCTGAACTATTTGACCCTGCTTCATATTGACCCTGGCTTACTGACTACTCTCCTGCTCTGCGTTTGGTACCTCGTACACTCCTGGTTTGACTCGGCTTGTTCACTACTCTCCTGCTCTGCGTTTGGTACCTCGTACACTCCTGGTTTGACTCGGCTCGTTCACCACTCTTGTTGCTCACGGTGCCGCCGTTGGCAACTGCCCCATTTCCCTTAGCTTCTGTGTACCCTTGTCTGTTTGTCTGTCATGCACTTATTGAGCGTAGGGACCGTCGCCCAGTTGTACCCCGTCGCCTAGGGCGGGTCGTTGCAAGTAGGCAGGGACTGAGTGGCGGGTAGATTAGGGCTCACTTGTCTGTTTCCCTACCCCCATCATTACAGTCATATTTACAGAAATCAAAAGCTCTTTCAATCAAAAAAACTTAACAGGCCAAGTTACATGTTAACATACGACCCCTTCTTTGATATCACCTTCACAATTCTTGCATCCATTGAATTTGTGAGTATTTGGACAGTTTCTGCTTGAATATCTTTGCAGGATGTCAGAATAGCCTCCCAGAGCTTCTGTTTTGATGTGAACTGCCTCCCACCCTCATAGATATTTTGCTTGAGGATGCTCCAAAGGTTCTTAATAGGGTTGAGGTCAGGGGAACATGGGGGCCACACCATGAGTTTCTCTCCTTTTATGCCCATAGCAGCCAATGACACAGAGATATTCTTTGCAACATGAGATGGTGCATTGTCATGCATGAAGATAATTTTACTACGGAAGGCACGGTTCTTCTTTTTGTACCACGGAAGAAAGTGGTCAGTCATAAACTCTACGTACTTTGCAGAGGTCATTTTCACACCGTCAGGGACCCTAAAGGGGCCTACCAGCTCTCTTCCCATGATTCCAGCCCAAAACATTACTCCGCCACCTCCATTACTCCTCTTTGGAAACTACACCCATTGAGGAAATTATCTAGGGGTATAGTGAGCGTTTTGACCCAACAGGTTTTTTGCATAAATTATTGGAAGTAGGCCCTGAAAATGACAATCTAAATTTTTTCAAAGAAAATGTAGGTTTAGCTAATTTTTTCTCATTTACACAAGGACTGAAGGAGAAAAAGCACCGCAAAATTTGTAAAGCAATTTCTCCCGAGTAAAACAATACCCCACATGTGGTAATAAACGGCTGTTTGGACACACGGCAGGGCTTCGAAGGGATGGAGTGCCATTTGGCTTTTGGAGATCACATTTAGCAGGAATGGTTTGCGGAGGCCATGTCACATTTGCAAAGCCCCTGAGGGGAAAAAACAATGAAAACGCCCAAAAAGTGACACCATTTAGGAAACTACACCTCTTGAGGAATTCATCTAGGGGTGTAGTGAGCATTTTGACCCCACAGATGTTTCATAGAATTTATTAGAATTGGCCAGTGAAAATAAAAACAATCCTTTTTCTTCAATAAGACGTAGCTTTAGCGCAAATTTTTTCATTTAAGATTGGTTCAAAGCGTACCACACCAATTCATGGAATATTAATTTTATTATTCATTCACCCCATTATTACATCATCCTATTATGCCCTGATGTACTCCGCCCAGCTTACATATACCCCTATGTACTCTGCCCAGCTTACATATACCCCTATGTACTCTGCCCAGCTTACATATACCCCTATGTACTCTGCCCAGCTTACATATACCCCTATGTACTCTGCCCAGCTTACATATACCCTTATGTACTCTGCCCAGCTTACATATACCCTGATGTACTCCACCCAGTTTACGTATACCCTTATGTACTCTGCCCAGCTTACATATACCCTGATGTACTCGGCACACATTACATATACCCTGATGTACTCCACCCAGTTTACGTATACCCTGATGTACTCCGCACAGCTTACATATGCGCCCACATTATAAGCTGAAATACCAGTAAAACCCCAAACAAAACTACTACCAAGCAAAATCTGCGCTCCAAAAGCCAAATAGTGGTCCTTCTGAGCCTGACAGCGTGTCCAAACTGCAGTTTATGAGCACATATGGGGTATTACTGTACTCTGGAGAACCGCTTAACAATTTATGGGGTGTGTCTCTCCAGTGGCACAAGCTGGGCACAACATATTGGCCACTGAAATGGCGTATCTATTGAAACATTTTCAATTTGCAACTTCCACTGTGCACAAATTTCTGAAAAACACTTGCGGGATCAAAATGCTCACAATACCTCTAGATAAATTTCTTCAGGGATGTCGTTTCCAAAATGGGGCAATCTTTCAGGGCTTTTCACTGTACTGGTATCTTAGCCCAATGCAACATGGTGTCAGAAAACTAATTTTGGAACATCTCCACTCCAGAAAACAAATTGCGGGGGTGGGGGGGGTGTTGTGTGAGCGGCGAGGAGGAAGGCTGCATATCCACTGAGCTCCACAGAGCTCCACAGAGCTTCACTTAATCCAGTGGCATCCGCCCTCTTTGAGGTCAGTTAGCCACTTATAATTTACCCTACTCGGTCCTTGCTGACCGGAGGATCATTTAGATATTAGCCCCGACTGGATTTTTGAAATTCAGGCCTAGTGTAAGCACTGGATTCCCCGGCCTCTATTTTTGCCAGAAGTGCGCGCGCTGCACACCCGGCAGACCGGAAGATACGCAACTGCTCCTGGAGGCACCAGAGTTCAACAAGGGATTGAGTATTGTCCCTCAGGCTCGGAGGGGATCTTACAACAGCTTGCAATTCCCTAAAAGGACCGGATCCAGGGAGCGGCCGCCATCTTAGACAGTTCTGGGAGCAGCAATTTCCTCACGATTGCATGTGTGCGTATCAGTGAATGACATCAGCCTGACCCTGCGCTGCAGCCCTGAGGCGGTATGTACAACATGAACAATGTTCCTCCTCTGATATCTATGTGATGACTATGGTGATTGCACTACGCCACTTGTGGGGACGACATCGGCACTGCGCGTTTCAACTGGCGCTGAGGCTGTACAGCTTGATTAACTAATAAACGATATGGGTAGAACAAGTAAAGTGAAGGAGCCTAAAAAGCTAACAGAATTCTTCCACCCACCAGAGGGAGATACAACTCTGCATGGCTTGCGCTCCAAACATACCCTGACATACCATGCTCTTAACCAGCTGAAAGCGGTGGCCAATACAGCCCGGTACAGAATGCAATCTCGTCTATAACAGAAGAAACTGTGGCACGTATACTTAATTCATTGCACAAATCTCTGCAAGAAGACTTTCAAGGCATGCTCCACGCCTTACAGACTGATATTTCTAGCATTGGTGACCACACGGATCACCTGGAAACAAAAATGACGGAAATAACTGGTTCTCATAACGATCTTCTTGATAAAGTCAGCAGTTTAGAGGATGAGCTGGAGAGACAAGCTGTGAAAATCGCAAACGCTGGGGAACGCTCTAGGAGAAACAATGAGGTTCAGAGACATCCCAGAATCCATTACTAACGATCAGCTGTATAAATATGTGGTGGACATTGTCTCTGCGTTATTGCCGGATATCTCTGAAATTGGGGAAATTCCTAGATCGCATACACCGTCTTCCGAAACCTAAATCGGTGGCTGCCTCTCTACCCAGAGATGTTATTACAAGATTCAATTTTTTCCATATAAAAGAAGCCTTCATCAAACGCTTCAAACAACCTTCTCTCTTGCCGGACGCCTGTAAGGATCTCACGATATACACTGATCTCTCCGCTGCAACTTTTGCTAAACGGAGGGAATTCGCGGCAGCCACTAAAATATTTAGAGACCACAGCATTCCATACTAATGGGGCTTTCCATTTAAGCTCCTGGTTCACAAGGATGGGACACTCTATGTTCTGTCTTCTCCAGCGCAAGTGACCAAAGCTATCAAGGACTGGAATCGTTTTTATGTACTGTTTATTTGTTGTGGTGGTGATGCTATCTGTAATACACATGATACTGATGCTTATACATGTATAGCAGATTGGATAAGTTACGAGTTGCTTCTACTGGCTCGTCATGGTATTTAATATTCCTTCCCTGAATATTCACTGGCTCAATAGCCCCTTTAAAAGGTCTAGCTTGTGGAGGGAAGCTATACACTCACAGAGTGATATTATCTGTGTCCAGGAGACCCATTTCAAACAGTCTGCCCACATACGCTCACAAATGCTCACATACGCGTTTCCCTCATATTTTCACTACATGCAATGAGAATAAAACAGCTGGGGTACTCATGGCGATCGAGGATACATTAGCCTTTTCTTATATAAATTGGTCCGATTTACAAGGGAGATATCTGATCACTTGTAATATTAATAATAAACCTTATACCCTAGTGGGGGTTTATGCTCCTAATCCAAGACTAATGTATTTTCTTAATAAACTCCTTAAATTAGTTAATAAGTTTAACCCCTTCCCGCCGCAGCCACTTTTGGACCAAATGACAGAGCCTGTCATTTTTAAAATCTGACATGTATGTGGTAATAACATCGGAATGCTTTTACCTATCCAAGCTATTCTGAGAATGTTTTCTCGTGACATATTGTACTTTGTTACTGAAAAAATTTGGTCGATAAATTCAATATTTTTTTGTGAAAAACACCAAAATTTCGAGAAAATTTGCAAAAATTAGCATTTTTCTAAATTCAAATGTATCTGCTTGTAAGACAGATATTAATACCACACAAAATAGTTACTAGTTAACATTTTCCATATGTCTACTTTGTGTAGTCATCATTTTTTGAACATCCTTTTATTCGCCTAGGACTTTACAAGGCTTAGAACTTAAGCAGCAATTTCTCACATTTTCAAGAAAATTTCAAAAACCTATTTTTTTTTAGGGAACAGTTTAGATCTGAAGTGACTTTGAGGGCCTTATATATTAGGAACCCCCACAAATCACCATTTTAAAAACTGCACCCCTTAAAGCATTCAAAACAGCATTTAGAAAGTTTATTAACCCTTTATGCGTTTCACAGGAATTAAATTCTTTTTTTTTTGCAGAAATTCCATTTTAATCCATTTTTCCTGTAATACTGAAGGTTTTTTTTTTACCAGAGAAACAAAACTGAATATTTATTGCCCTGATTGTGCAGTTTTTAGAAATATCCCACATGTGGCTCTAGTATGCTAATGGACTGAAACACAGGCCTCAGACGCAAAGGAGCACCTAGTGGATTTTAGGGCCTTCCTTTTCTTAAATTATATTTCAGCCACCATGTCAGGTTAGAAGAGTTCTTGTGGTGCAAAAACAAAGGAAACACCCCAAAGAAGACCCCATTTTGGAAACTACACCCCTTGAGGAATTCATATAGGGGTGTAGTGAGCATTTTGACCACACAGGTATTTCATAGATTTCATTAGAATTGGGCAGTGAAAATGAAAAATTACATTATTTTCCAATAAGACGTAGCTTTAGCTCAAAATGTTTCATTTTCTCATCAAATAAAGGAGAAAAAGCACCCCAACATTTGTAAAGCAACTTCTCCCGAGTACGGAAATACCGAACATGTGGCCATAAACTGCTGTTTGGATACACGGCAGGATACAAGGGAAGGAGCGCCATTTGGCAGTTGGAGCGCAGATTTTGCTGGATTAATTCCTGGGCGCCATGTTGCACTTACCAAGCCCCTGAGGTACCAGTACAGTAAGTACCCCTAAAATGTGACTCCATTTGGTAAACTACACCCTTGAGGGATTAATCTAGGCGTGTAGTGAGCATTTTGACCACACAGGTTTTTGCTGAATTTATTAGAATTGGGATATGAAAATAAAAGAAAATAACTATTTTTTGTAGTTTTAGCCCAAAATGTTGCATTTTCACAAGGACTATAGGAGAAAAGCACGTCAACGTTCGTAAAGCATTCTCTCCAGAGTAAGGCAATACTCCACACGTGTTCATAAACTCCTATTTGGACACGCAGCAAGGCTCTAAAGGAAAGGAGCGCCATTTATTATTTGGAGTGGAGATTTTACAAGATTCGTTTTTTGACACCATGTTGCATTGAGCTAAGGTACCAGTACAGTGGAACCCCAAAAGAACTACCCCATTTTGGAAACTAGATCCCTCAAGGAATTCATCTAGAAGTGTAGTGAGCATTTTGACCCCACAAGTGTTTTGCAAAAATCAGTAAACAATAGATGCTGCAGATTGAAAATTGCTGTTTTCCACAGATATGCCATTTCAGTGCCCAATGTATTGTGCCCGGCTTATACCACCGTAGACACACACCCTATAAATTGTTAAGCGAGTTCTCCAGAATACAGTAATACCCCATATATGGTCATAAATCACCGTTTGGGCACACTGCCAGGCTCAGTTGGACCACCATTTGGCTTTTGAAGCGCAGATTTTGCTTGGTGTTTTACTGGTATTTCAGCTAATAATGTGGGGGCATATGTAAGCTGGGCACCGTATCAGGGTATATGTAAGCTGGGCGGAGTACATCAGGGTATATGTAAGCTGGGCCGAGTGCATCAGGGCATAATAGGATGATGTAATAATGGGGTGAATGAATAATCCATGGATTGGTGTGGTACGCTTTGAACCAATCCTTTATGCACAGGCCGGGTTTATTGGGTATTATACAAAATATCTGCGCTCCAGTATTGCCTAATCTTTGACTTCTTCACTAGCCCTATAAGCAGCACAAGACCCTAAAGTTTCCTCATCTCCGCTGCGTCTACGGGGTCCACCTGTGGGGTCCAGCAAATGACTATGTAGGGTATTTAGTGAAATTCTACTGGACCTAAAAAATTAGTCTGGGCTGTCATTTAGCATAATTTTGCATCATTGCTTTTTGAGAGTAATAACGTGTTATTTTTCCGTTGACGGAGCTGTGTGAGGGCTTGTTTTTTGTGGAAAGAGCTGTCATTTTTATGGGTTCCATTTAGGGGTACATGTGATTTTTTTTTATCACTATTTATTAAATTTTTTGGGAGATGAGGAAACCAAAAAACAGCAATTCTTGCACTGTTTTTTTTTAATTTTTATTTTTTACAGTGTTCACCGTGCAGTATAAACAACATGTTAACTTTATTCTGCGGGTCGATACGATTACAGCGACACCAAATTTATATTGTTTTTTTACGTTTCACTATGTTCCCACAATAAAAATACTCTTTTCTAAAAAAAAACATATTTTAGTGTCGGCATTTTCTGACAGCCATAACTTTTTTATTTTTTAGTTGATATCACTGCGGGAGAGCTTGTTTTATGCGTGACGAACTGTCGTTTCTATTGGTACCATTCTGCGTTACGTGCAACTTTTTGATCACTTTTTATTGCATTTTTTTTTACACAAGATGACCAAAAAATAAAATGCTGTCATGGTTTGTTTTTTTTATGTTTTTTTTTTACGGTGTTCATCATGCGGTAAAAATGTGATATTTTTATAGATCAGGCCGTTCCGAACGCTGCAATACCTATTATGTATAGTTTTTTTTTCATGTTTTCATTTTTTTTCTAATAATAAAGGAGTTTTCCAGGCAAACAGGGTCATTATTGTTTTTATTAGTTAAAACTTTTTATTTTTTTTATTTTTTCACTTTTTTTTTTACACTTACCTGGGGACTTGAAGATCTGATCTTCTGATCCCCGGTACAATACACTGCACTACTTATGTAGTGCAGTGTATTGTAACTGTCATTCTTCATCTGACTGTTAGCCTATTAGGTCCTGCCTCGGGCAGGACCTAATAGGCTTCCGTACCTGGGAAACCAGGAAGTCTAGCAATGGCTTCCTGGTTGCCATAGCAACCATCACCACCCGTGATCTCTCGCGGGGGGGGGGTACGGGGGAGCCCCCTCCCTCTTTCAACCACTTCAATGCGGCAGACACCATTGACAGCCACATTGAAGGGGTTAAAAAGGTGGCGATCGGCGGTAACTGCCATCGCCGCCGTTGAAGCGGGATGTCAGCTGTGTATTACAGCCGACAGCCGCTGAAGATGAAGCGTGCACAGCACCTGTGCCCGCTTCATCTACCGGGCGTGACTGTACGCCCTATTGCGGGAATGCACTGTGAATCAGGACGTAGTCACGCCCAATAGCGGGAGGGGATTAAACAGGGATCTCTCATATTGTGTGGGGAATTCAATATCACGTCGTACCCTGACATGGACTCTACGAATGTAACAGGTAGGAGTAAAACTTCAATAGCCTAGTTATTGAAAGAGGAACACTTACATGATATTTGGATGTACTTACATCCGGCGGAAAGAGACTATACATATTACTCCCACTCCCATAACTCGTATACAAGGATAGACATGTTCCTGATAGCGATATGGTGTAAGCTGTGAAATCAACATCTATTGGTCATATTACATGGTCTGATCATGCGCCCATTTCAATTACAATTTTGGAAAAGTATAACTACCGTAATCCATAGACCGTGGCATACTTGTTGAACATACCTAAACACAAAGACACGATAGCGACAACTATCCGATCTTACTTTGAACTTAACTCATCTCCTGAGACATCAGAGCATAAATTCTGGTGCGGTCATAAAGCTGTAATTCGAGTGGAGTTTATTAAATTAGCAGCATTCGAGAAGAGAGAGAATCTCACAAACACTCCAAACTGACTCAGTTATATCACCTGGAGAACTTGAATAAACTGAACCTGACGACTCAGATCTCCTCCCAAATTAAGGATCTTCACAAAGCACTCCATTTATTAATGTTATATCAATATGAGATGGAACTAAAAAGAAAAAAGGCACATTTCTATGTTGCTGGAGATAAAGCAGGGGGCTTCACTTATCAGAAGAGTTAAAAAACAGCAGGGCAGAAGTACAATCGGCTTTATTGAGAACCCTGTAATGGGTAAAGTTCACAACCCAGTTGATATTGCAGATGCTTTTGTTTCCTAGTCTTAGAAATTCTATAACCTTAATATTGATGACAGGGTGCCTCAGCCGACTAGTTCGGTGATTGAGGATTTGCTCCGCGGATTAGACGTTCCGAAATGAGATGACTTGCAAAAGGAGTCCTTGAACACCCCTATATCAGTTGAGGATATAGGGAAAGCCATTAAATCAATTAAGGCCTCGAAATCACCAGGCCCAGATGGGATCCCTGGTGAATATTACAAATGCTTCCCTGACCTCTTATCACCTGCCCGGGCCCAAGTGTTTAATGCCTCAGTACATGCAGGTTCATTTCCCAAAGAAATGTTGGCCGCCACAATTATTACACTACCAAAACCTGGTAAACCACCAACTACACCTGGTAATTTTAGACCCATATCCCTTGTAAGTAATCATTTAAAGCCCTTTGCAAAGATCTTGGCACTTAGACTAGATCCTCTACTCCCTGCATTGATGAATGTTGACCAAGTGGGGTTTATAAAATCTAGGCAGGCTAATGACAGCACTAGAAGGATGATTGATCTGATTCATATCGCTCACTCTTCCTCCGAGCCTACAATATGCCTCTCCTTGGATGCCGAAAAGGCTTGTGACGGGGTTCATTGGGGTTTCCTGTCAGAGGTCCTTCTTAGATTTGGGTTTGTTGGTTGGATTCATAGAGCCATTATGCCAATGTATTCTCTGCCTTCAGCACAGATATTTGTATCGGGTATACTCTCCCAATCCTTTGGTTTGACAAATGATACAAGGCAGTGGTTTCCCCTCTCACCACTGATCTATATACTGATAATGGAACCTTTTGCTGCTCTCATAAGCAGATTCAGGGTTTGACCATTGGTACGGTACAACATAAAATAGGATTATATGCAGATGATGTGATTTTGGTTGTGACGTCCCCAATTCAGTCTCCCCCTCAAGTACGGTCTAGCATTGAAGCCTTTAGCAAAGCTTCATACTATAAAAGCAACTAAAATCGACAAAGTTACCAATAAGTTTTTTCTAATTCTCTTATAAGACGTATATCTACGGTGGTTCCATTCAGTTGGGCGGACGACCATATATCATATCTAGGTATTAACCCGTTAGTGACCGCCCCATAGTGTTTTTACAGCGGCCACTAACGGGCTTTATTCCAATGCAATGTAATAGCCTTTTTACAGCGCTGCATCGGAATAAATAAACAGAGCAGGGAGCTGTTAAATCTCCCTGCTCTCAGCTGCCAGAGGTAGCTGAGGGCTGGGGGCATCCTCCTCGACCGGGTGAGATTGATATCAGTATCTATCTCACCCGATTAACCCCTCAGATGCGGCGCTCAAGTGCGAGCGCCGCATCTGAGTGGTTTTGGAGAGAGGGAGGGAGCTCCCTCTCATCCCACCGGCACCCGGCGATAAGATCACCGAGTGTCTGTGTCTCCGATGTCAGCCTGGGGGCCTGTAGTAAATGCCTGCTAGGTCATGCCTCTGGCATGACCTAGCAGATGCCTGTCCGTTTTACACAGACAGGCATAATACATTGCAGTACAGAAGTATTGCAGTGTATTATAAATGCGATTGGATAATCGCATAGTGAAGTCCCCTAGTGGGACTGGTGAAAAAAAAAAAGTTTAATACAAAGTGAAAAAAAGAAATGAAAAACCCACTTTTTCCCCTTACAAACTGCTTTATTATTCAAAAACAAAATAAAGTAAAAAAGTTACACATATTTGGTATCCCCGCATCCGTAACGACCCCAACTGTAAACTTAATACATCATTTAACCCGCACGGTGAACGTCGTAAAAAATAAAATTAAAAAAACATGCAAAAATTGCTGTTTTCTTTGAATCCAGGCTTAAAAAAAAATGTTAGAAAAAGTGATAAAAAAGTCACATCTACTCCAAAATGGTACCGATAAAAACTACAAGTCGTCCCTCATACAATTGCATCGGCAAAAAAATAAAAAAAGTTATGGCTCTTCAAATATGGAGACACAAAAACAAATAATTTTGATAAAAAGTGTTTTCACTGTGTAAAAGTAGTAAAACATACAAAATCTATAGAAATGTGGTATCGCTGCAATACCACACGTTAAATGGCGTAAATTTAGGATGTAAAAAAAGTGTGGTGAAATTGCTGTTTTTTTTCTATTGCCCCCAAAAAAGTTAATAAAAGTCAATCAATAAATTCTATGTACCCCAAAATGGTGCTATTAAAAATTACAACTTGTCCCACAAAAACCAAGACCTTATACAGCTATGTCGACGCAAAAATAAAAAAGTTATAGCACTTTGAATGAGACGATGGAAAAAACTTAAAAAATGGCTTGGTCATTAAGGTCTAAAATAGGCTGGTCATTAAGGGGTCAAACTCCCAGCCAATCCGAATGACATGGTCATCTCTTATTTTTAGGGATCTTCACTCCTCTATCAAGACCCGAGTCCAACAGGTCTTTGATGTTATAATATCTTGGGTGGGCAGGATAAACCTGGTCAAGATGTGGCTCATGCCAAAAATTCTCTATTATTTAAGGACTATCCCCGTACAGATTCCACGGAGGATCATTAGACATGCAATCCACACTTCTGAAATTCATATGGGCAAATAATTGGGCCCGCATATATAAAACTTTCATGACTACCCATGTCTCTAGCGGTGAATTAGGGGTACCGAATATTTATCTTTATTACTTGACCTCAGCCCCAGCGGCTATTAAATACTGTTGGGACCCGAAAGTGAATTCTCACTGGATGCAAATTGAAAGTGCATATGTGCCCTGTCTGGATGTTAAAGCTGTCTTGATATGGGTTTTGGTTGGGTCGCAAACGGACCTCCGTTCTTTACCCACTACTAAATACATGTTTTAGGCGTGGTGCAAGGCACTCAAGGTATACAAAATATATCATTGCTCCATACTGAAATGCCCGTTATTTTACTTAACACAATAGATTCCTAATATGGACTTTTCAGTGTGGAATCAATTAGGCATGGAACACATTTCTGATCTGTTTGATGGGGTGCAAATCAGGTCTTTCACGGAACTCAAGGTTCAGTTTTATATCCCCAATAACCACTTGTTTATATTTTTGCAAATTCAACGTTTTCTGCAGAGGGGCTCAGCAGCTCTCCAGGCATCTGGACAGGCTTCGGTGTTCCAAAGATTTTTAGACTCTGACAGTGCATCATTGAAAGGATTAGTTTCGGCTTATCTGGCATTAAATACCAATGACCCATTTCTTAAATTCAAATATATGTCTCAGTGGGAATTAGATGTGGGAGCAAGCTATCAAAATGGGCCCCAATGGACAGACTTACCACATGTTAAACTCCTGCTCTGCAAACATTCTGTCTCCCTGTGTTAATTACTATGCTCTTCATAAGAATTTATGTAGCTAATTCCAATTTCTGTTACTACCTTGTACCAATCTGCTTTTTCCTTTCTTAATTTTATCTTAGGTATGCTGCATTGACAATGTACATCACCACCACTCTGTATGTCTGTTTTACTGTTTGTTTGTCTGTCTGTCTGTCTGTTATTTCGTTAGTGTCCAAAATAAGTATTATGATATCTGCCTATGCAATATGTCTTTATATAGTGATATATACTTTGTACAACTCATTTGGATGTTATGTTACTTTCTATTGTATTTCTGAAGCCAATAAAAACCAATTGAATTTCAAAAACCAAATTGCACTCCTTTCTTTTAGAGCCTTGCTGTGTGTCCAAACAGCAGTTTATGACCACATGTGGGGTATTGTCGTACTCTGGAGAAATTGCTTTACAAATGTTGGGCGGCTTTTTCTCCTTTATCCATTGTGAAAATGTAAAAAATTTAACTTTCAATGGAAAAAATGTGATATAAATTTTTACGGCCTAATTACAATAAATTCTGCAAAAGACCTGTGGGGTCTAAATGATCACTATACCACTAGGTAGTTTCTTTAAGGTGTGTAGTTTTCAAAATGGGTTCAATTTTGGGGGGCTCCTACTGTTTTGGCCCCACAGTGGCTTTGAAATATGACATTGCACCCGAAAACCATTCCAGCTAAATTTGAGCTCTAAATGGCGCTCCTTCCCTTTTGAGCCCTGCAGTGTGTCCAAACAGCAGTTTATGACCACTTATGGGGTATAGCTGTAATCAGCAGAAATTGGTTTTCAAATGTTGGGGTGCTTTTTCTCCTTTATTCCTTGTAAAACTTAAAATGTCCACGTTTTATCGGAAAAAACTGTAGCTTTTCAATTTCATGGCCTAACTCCACTAAATTCGGCAAAAAACCTGTGCGGTCAAAATGCTCCCTATACCCCTAGATAAATTCCTTCAGGAGTGTAGTTTCCCAAATGGGGTCACTTTTGGGGGTTTCCACTGATTTAGTCCGGCAGGGGATTTGCAAATCTGACATGGCGCCGCAAGCCATTCCAGCAAAATTTGTACTCCAAAAGTCAAATGGTGCTGCTTCCCTTCTAAGCCCTGCCGCGGGTCTAAACAGCAGTTTATTACCACATATGGGGTATTGCTGTGCTCAGAAAATGTTGCTTTACAAGTTTTGGGTTGCTTTTTCTCCTTTTATTTATTGTGAAAATTAAAAACATCTGAGTTAAAACTACATTTCATTAGAAAAAAACATAGATTTTCATCTTCACGGCCTAATTCCACTAAAGCCAGCAAAAACCTGTAGGGTCAAAATGCTTAGTATACCCCTCCATGAACTCCTTGAGTCGTGTAGTTTCTGAAATGGGGACACCTTTGGGCGTTGTCCACTGTTTCGGTCCCATAGGGGCTTGGCAAATGCGACATGGCACCCAAAACCATTGCAGCAAAACTTGAGCGCTAAACGGTGCTCCTTCCCTTCTGAGCTCTGCCCTGTGTCCATGCAGTAGTTTATTACCACATATGGAGTATTGCTGTAATCGGCAGAAATTGCTTTTCAAATATTGGCGTGTTTTTTTTGTCCTTTTATGCCTTGTAAAAATTAAAAATGTCTACGTTTTATTGGAAAAAATAATAAAATTTTCATTT
This sequence comes from Rhinoderma darwinii, assembly GCF_050947455.1. Taxonomy (NCBI): domain Eukaryota; kingdom Metazoa; phylum Chordata; class Amphibia; order Anura; family Rhinodermatidae; genus Rhinoderma; species Rhinoderma darwinii. Next base: position 151,040,589 of record NC_134691.1, on the reverse strand, counting down.
TCACTGCCTCATTCCACTGAGTTCAGCAAAAAAACCTGTGGGGTCAAAATGCTCACTATACCCCTTGATAAATTCCTTGAGGGGTGTAGTTGGCCAAATGGTGTCTTTTTTGGGTGTTTCCACTGTTTTGACCACACAAGACCTCTTCAAACCTGACATGGTGGCCCCAAAATCCTCTAGGTGCTCTTTTGCTTCTGGGGCCTGTGTTTCAGTCCATAAGCACACTAGGGCCACATGTGGGATATTTTTTGTAAATTTCACCCCTACTTTGCTTTTATTGCCTGGAGGCAATGTCTATTCACTCTAGGCACTTCAGTAAAGTTAATGTGGGCGTATGTGACAGCACAGCGCGATCTCACGAGATTGGTCAGCGTTATACACTCCTCTTTACAACGCCCACTTGGTCAAAAGTAAAAACACGCCCAGTTGGGCATTAAGAAACTAATTAGCACAAATCTAAAATTGTTCATAACTTGCTCAAAAATTGATAGTTTTTCTAAATAAAAACCACCGTTCTCTACATTACAGCGTGATCAGATTATGTAGGAGATAGGGCACTTGTAATCTGGTGACAGAGCCTCTTTAAGGCTAAAAACAGGCTGTGTCCTGAAGGGGTTAAGGGTCCAACCGTTTGATCACTTGGATAATATATAGCACAACTTACGTAGTGCAGTGTTATACTTGTCAGTTTTACACTGACAGGCAGCATATTCGGCCCGGTTTCAGGTTTCCGTGCATGGCAGATCAAGACGCCATTGTTAGACTTCCTGGTTGCCATAGCAACCATCAGGCACCCCGCGATCACTTTGTGGGGGGCCTGATGGGTTACAGAGGGAGCCCCCTCGGTCTGTCAACCACTAAGATGTCATGGTCAGCAGGATGTCAGCTGTAAAATACAGCTGGTCGTGCGGCAGTTTCTGAGCCTGTGCAGTCAGCGTGCCTTACAGATACAGCAATTTGCGGTAACCCCTAGTCGATCATGATGTACAGTTAAATCGGATGTCAGAAAGAGTTTAATGTTATGGCTGATGAGTGTATAGTCCAATATTTTGAAACGTATACAGCTCATGCATTCAATGAACGGTTTAATCTGTAGAAATAAACTATGGCTAAACACATTCTTCATAGTACAAAGGAAATCATTACAAATTCTTTATTATGCAGTTTGCAGTACAATTCGGTTTTAAATAATAATAAAAAAAACCATCCTACTTTAAACTGTATTTATAATATAGTAAATAAAATAGAAGCTATTCCTACGTATAAATACTGTACACTACAGTAAACACATGTTAAAATTGTCTGTTTACATGGCTATACGCAAGGTCTCATTCTGTCCTTATTTTCTGGTCAAAATAGGATCTCAATCCAGCATGAGAACTAGGAAAAGCAGTTCCTCTGGGAAAGGCTTTGTGGCTTCCTGCTGGGATCTGTTCCTAGCAAAGAGAAAAAATACCAGAGAGAACTTGGACCTTAAATACGGCCATTGGAGACCTAAACCAGAAGAAAGCAAAGAATATTCTATTGAGGTTGACTGATACCATGCTCTCAATGTTAGTTATGTTCCAATTTTTCATATTGTTTCAAAGTTAATAGTTTGATACGCTTATATTTTAGGTATGCATTCACATATAACAGACAGGAATCAGTTCTCTGTGCCTTTAAAAAAACAAATGGAAAAAAAAAAACGCCTGATGCATACAAAAAAAAAATAAAAAAAAATCGACATATTGTGCCTGTGATTTCCATCTGCATGGACATTAAATGCAATGGCCATACGGCACGCCTGACAGTAACATTTCTGTAAGACTGGTCGGATAGCTTAAAAAGAACCTTTCACATGCCCATGCACGTGCAGCGGAGTGCAGCATGTATGTAATAGGCAGGTCTGCAGAAACCCTGGGGCACTTTATATTTTTTCCCTACCCTCCTCCGTTATTTAGATATCGGTGCCGTTGTATTTGGCCCCAGATATTTAAATCCCCTGAACTGTCACTGGGGCGTGTAATGGCAAGGGGGCGTGTAACATCGCTGTGACACTGTCCAATCAGCTACTGACAGTGCCACAGCACGAGCTGGAGAGAGGAGAGCGTGTGTGCGCGCAGCTCAGAGCTGTGTGTGTGCGCGCGCACGGTCAAACTCACTCTTCAGCTCGCGAGAGATCAGTCTTGTACTTGTCTGCCGAAAACTGAGAGCGTGCATACACACACACACACACACACACACACACACACACACACACACACACACACACACACACACACACACACACACACACCTCCAGCTCTTGCTGTGGCACGGTCTGTGGTGAAAAACACATAGACATGGTCACTTTTGTGGTGAAAAAGGGTGCACAACTGATTCCAATAAAACCAAAAGGATATTAGTTTCCCTCTGGATTTTATATAAAGACAGAGGAAACTGAGACTGTCCGCTTAGATATTAATCCATGGGATATGCCATAAATGTCTGATAGATGTAGATCTTCTCCATCAGAAAGAATGGAGAGGTGGCCACTCGTGCGCTGTTCTCTCCATTCACTTTTATGATACTTACAGAAATAGCCGAGTAAGGCTCTGTTCAGATCCGTTAGGGGCCTCCGTCGCAGATCCGGCAGGGTTTACCAGAGACAGTAGCACAGCATGTTCGCTATTGTGTCTGGTAAAATCACGAACACGCCCCGACGGAAAGCCAACAGAACCCATTAAAGTTAATGGTTACCAGCAGTGTCCGTTGTGCAACGGAACCGTTGGTTTCATTATTCTTTTGTTCTGCTTCTCTGACAGAGCAGAACAACGGAATTGCACAACACCGATGTGAACCCAGCCTAAGCGTGCATCTCGTTCTCCACCAAGATGGGTTGGATGACCCTTGTTCTGGAGAGAAGTCTATCAGACATTTATGGTATAGCCCGTGGATATGCCATAAATGTCTAAGGTGGGATTAAAGTCTAACTAGAGTAACAGACATGGACCAATTGTACATTTGTGTTTTAGATATTTTCTTGGAAATTGATGGTTTACACGAATTGTTGCATTAGGATTTTCACATTTAGAAATTGATGTCACTTGTTGAATAGATTAATTCTAAAAATTACTTGAAGCTTAAATGCTGTTCTGCAATGTAATGTAACGTTCTTGCATTAAAAGGAATACAATTCAGCAAAACTAAGTACAGGTACAAAATTTATTTACTCATGGCACCCATTAGAGTAACCTGATTAGCAAGGGTTAAATTAAATAGAATTGGAATTAGGTTGTTGGCAATGTTGCTATGTTTTGCTTTTGGTCAGTGGCCTTTAGGCCCGATTCCCACGTGTCGGATACGCTGCGAAACTGCGCAGCGTATTAGACCTGAAACTCGGAGTACCTTCTGTCCGAAAAACCGCACCACATTGTAGTGCGGTTTTTCAAACGGAATTACCGCTGCGGAATGCAGCGCTGGGTTAAAGAAAAAAGTACCACACTTAGTGTTTACGCTACGTGGGAACCCAGCCTTAAGCTTGGACTACACAACTAACTTGAGCAAATCAGAAGATGCAACTGTTGTGATTTCCAGGTTCTACAATCTCATTTTGTTAGAGGGATCCTTGAAAATATGCTGATCGTGAATGTCCCTCTGCAGGACCCTAAAGCAATCAGCTGTAATCTGGGGAGCGCATGGCTGATATGTCCACAGTGATTAAATGCAGTGGTCACGTGGGGTTGGGAACCATAGAAGAATTGCTAAGGTGTGTACATTGTTGCTTGTTATTTTGCCATTTTTTGTCAAAATTTATAGACTTTTAAGTCCTGGAAAACCCCTTTAACTTAGAATGTGCTAATAGGGTATTATAAGTGCCCTATATTGTACATTATATGATCGGCGCTGTAATGTAGATTACAGCAGTGGTTTTTATTTAGAAAAACGATAATTTTTGACGGAGTTATGACCTATATTAGCTTTATGCTAATGAGTTTCTCAATGGACAACTGGGCGTGTTTTACTTTTTGGCTAAGTGGGCGTTGTGGAGAGAAGTGTATGACGCTGACCAATCAGTGTCATACACTTCTCCCCATTCATTTACACAGCACATAGCGATATAGCTATATCGCTATGTGCAGCCTCATACACACACTATAACGTTACTGCAGTGTCCTGACAATGAATATGCATTACCTCCAGCCAGGACGGGATGTGTATTCCGAATACTTACCACTGCTCTGTGATTTACAGCATAGCAGGCGTAGTCTCGCGAGATTACGCTGTAAGCTGTCATTTAAAGCGAGATCTCGCTGTGCTGTGCTGTAGTGTCAGGATTGTATTAGTGAAGTGTCAGGATTCTGAATACACATCACGTCCTAGCTGGAGGTAATGTATATTCATTGTAAGGACACTGCAGTAACGTTATAGTGTGTTTATGTGGCTGCACATAGCGATATAGCTGATTGGTCAACGTCATACACTTCTCTCCACGACGCCCAGTTGGCCAAAAAGTAAAACACGCCCAGTTGTTCATTAAGAAATTCATTAGCATAAAGCTAAAATAGGTCATAACTCCGTCAAAAATTATCGTTTTTCTAAATAAAAAACACTGCTGTAATCTACATTACAGCGCCGATCATATTATGTACAAGATAGGCCACTTATAATGTGGTGACAGAGCCTCTTTAAGATAAATAATTTTTTGTTGGCTCTGTTGTATGATTTGCATTTTACAAGAGTGACCAGTAGGGTGCACTATAGGATAACAATTCCCCAATTGGGCCCAGTTCTCTGAGTTAGGGTATGTTCACACGCAGTCAACAAAAACGTCTGAAAATCCAGAGCTGTTTTCAAGGGAAAACAGACCCTGCTTTTCAGACGTTTTTTTACCAACTCGCATTTTTCGCAGCGTTTTCACGCCGTTTTCGCGGCGTTTTTTACGTCCGTTTTTGGAGCTGTTTTCATTGGAGTCCATGAGAAAACAGCTCCAAAAACGTCCAAAGAAGTGTCCTGCACTTCTTTTTACGAGGCGTAATTTTACGCGTAGTAATTGCCGTACGACGCGTAAAATTACGCGTCGTGTGGACAATACAGCGTTCTACCCATAGAAAGTAATGGGCAGATGTTTGACGACGTATTTGAGACGTATTTCCAGACGTAAAACGAGGCAAAATACGCCTCGTATACGTCTGAAATTTGGCTGTGTGAACATACCCTAAAGTGACTGATGGTAAACAGCCCATGACAGTTATAAAAAATGTTTTGTGAGGTTGTAGATCGGATATATTAATGTAAAGTAATAAGTCTGGAATGGCAGGCAGAAGTGTGCTTATTCACAGTACATATACACATAGGTGTTGATACATTAGTATACACAAAAAATATTCAGTAACCGTTATAAGCGCAAATTTTTGTAAAACAGAAGCTCCAGTCTTATGGCACAACCCCGTCTGCAAGAACAGAGGAGGAAAATCATTGCACCTATCCTACGGCCTTCTTGATCAGTCTTTCTTTACAGGATTCCAGCTGAGCTTGCTCTTTAGGGTAAGTTCACACAGGGTGGATACACTGCATAAGGTACACAGTGTATCCGCCCTGGCGGCCACCGGGTATTCCACCGGGGAAAAAAAGGTTTTCAGCCGGAATGTCTGCTGCGGAAAACAGAAGCGAATAAAAACCAAGACGCCCATACTTGCCCTCTGACGTCCTGCAGACAGGACTTGTGGGATGATGTTTCATCCCTTAGAGTGATAACTTTTAGGCTACATGCACGAAAATCGGCATCAAAACCGCAGGTAAAATCTGCACCTAGTGCGTTTTTGTAATGTGTTTTTAGGTATGGTTTTTGACATGCTGCAGATTTTAAAATACGCAACACAGGTCAATTTACGTGCAGAAAAATTCAGCAATGTGTAGATGAGATTACTTGAAATGTCAATAACACTGCTGAAACTATATTATGCTGCGGATTTGCCACAGGAAAATACGCACGCAATACGCATCGTGTGTATTTGGCCTTAGGGTATGTGCACACGATAGCAGGCTTTTACGTCTGAAATGACAGACTGTTTTCAGGAGAAAACAGCTGCCTCGTTTCAGACGTAATTGCTCCTCCTCGCATTTTGCGAGGCTTCTCTGACAGCCGTAAATTTTGAGCTGTGCTTCATTGAGTTCAATTAAGTACGGCTCAAATTACATCTGAAAGAAGTGCCCTGCATATAATGTATATAAGTGTCCTGCATATAATGTATATAAGGGTATGTTCACACGGCCAAATTTCAGACATATACGAGGCGTATTATGCCTCGTTTTACGTCTGAAAATACGGCTCCAATACGTCGGCAAACATCTGCCCATTCATTTGAATGGGTTTGCCGACGTACTGTGCAGACGACCTGTTATTTACGCGTCGTCGTTTGACAGCTGTCAAACGACGACACGTAAAAATACAGCCTCGTCAAAAGAAGTGCAGGACACTTCTTTGGACGTTTTTGGAGCTGTTTTCTCATAGACTCCAATGAAAACAGCTCCAAAAACGGACGTAAAAAACGCCGCGAAAACGGCGCGAAAAATGCGAGTTGGTAAAAAAAACGTCTGAAAAGCAGGGTCTGTTTTCCCTTGAAAACAGCTCTGGATTTTCAGACGTTTTGGTTGACTACGTGTGAACATACCCTAAGTGTCCTGCACTTCTTTTGACGAGGCTGTATTTTTACACGTTGTCGTTTGACAGCTGTCAAACGACGACGCGTAAAGGACAGGTCGTCTGCACAGTACTCGGCAAACCCATTCAAATTAATGGGCAGATGTTTGCTGACGTATTGTAGCCTTATTTTCAGACGTAAAACGAGGCATAATACGCCTGAAAATAGGTCGTGTGAACCCAGCCTTAGACTTCAAGACTAATAAAGATGGAGACACACAGGGCAATCCTGCTGCGGATAAACTAGCCATACATGAAGGTGACCTTACTGGACATCATTATGCAAATTCTCGTTTTTTGGCTTGCAGCGTGCCCAATTTAGAGGGGTTTTCCACGTTCTGACAAATTATGATCTATCCGCCGTGTATGATCGGTGCGGGTCTGTGTATAGGAGTGCAGCACGAAGCGCCACTGGTTTGACTGTAGATGTCCCGCACTGTGGAATATGTTAGCATTATAAAACAACAAAAATACCTCACAAATCTTTTTTGTACATTCTTTCCATATCCACAACAGAATCAGCCTGTTTGTTTACCAGCAGAGTACTGAAGTAGTTTAGGGTATGTTCACAAGGGGCTTTTTCCCTGCATTTTAGCCTCAGAATTATGCATCACTTTTTTTGTAAAAATGGCTGGAAAATATTTTCCTGCAATTTAAAAAAACTTTATAGAATTAACCTGTTAAGGTACTTTGTGCAGAGAACAAATCTCAAGACCACTGGATACATATACAGTCTAATGTTTAAGAAAAGCATTTTTGACCATTAAAATGCATACGCGTAAACACTCTTTTAGACCTCATGCACACGACAGTAGTGTTTTTTACTGTCCACAACTACGGATCTGTAGTCATCCGCATATCTGCCATGCTGTCCGCAAATACGGTCCGTAGTGCATCCGTATTTACAGACCCCCAAAAAAGGAGGCTAGAAATGAGGTCACCAACTTGTCCTAACCCCTTGAAAAGGTCACATGATCGCTCAGATGCCATTTTCTCGAGAAATCCCCTGCCGTCGCATAGCAACGCTTACGCAATTACGGACAGCTACGGATGAACATCCGTAGCCATTCGCAATTTTGCACGAACCCACAGTCTTCTATGGACGTCGGTGCCGCAGTTGCGGACAGGAATAGGACATGGTCTATAGTTTGCAGATCATTTCTACGGCCTGGACACACATCCGTAAATATACGTGTCAGTGGCCTATAAAAAAAATGGTTTTGTAGATTATCTGTAATTACGGATCCTTAATTATGGATAAAGAACACGGTTGTTTGCATGGGGTCTTACCCTAAAACATATTCATTATTTGTTTGAACAATTTGTATGGTCATATGTTGAGTATTTTCCCCAGAACTCCCATGACCTAGCCGTGCACTAATAATGCACTACTTCTGTGAAGTTTTTGGCAGGTATATTTATACAATTATGGAATCCTATACACAAAAAAAAAAGTCTCCTATGTGGAATATGAAAATGTTCATTGAGGCTACTTCTAACGATGACCACCGTACTTGGCAACCCAGTCTGTTCTTCCATGAATTGGTTGTTGGCGGTTTAACACAGACAGATTTTTCGCTGCTGGTTTGTAAGTAGGAGCAGCAAACTGAGAACGCGCAGCTTTTGTTTTCCATGTGTCGTAATCTAAAATAGAAAGAGGATAAAAAGCACATGACCGTTACAGAATTTCATTTTCAGTACAATGTTAGTGTGACAATAGGAAAAGTTTAGAACACACAGTGAGAGCATAGGGCTGTGTCCACATTTCGTTATGTGAACATGTTTGGCGTATTCCCTGGAAAAACTCCTGGCGCATAGGCTGAATGTAGCAATAGGCCTCCATTCACCTGACAAGGGCCAACAATGTTGTTTTGGCTTCCATCGGTGTGGTAGGAGTCAACATATTTATTTTTACTGTACAGTAAAGCGTAGCAGTATACCGTGTTGGTATTCTTTATTTTTTAAATGTGGCCAATGGCTGACGTATGCCAATTAATGACTATACATTGGCATACCTCAGAGGTAAAAGTCTACCCCCTACGTATACCTCTGACGTATACCCATAGTGTAATGTGAATAGAGCCTTAGCCCCTGTTCACGTCACGTTTGTAACATAGGTTTAGTGTGTACCCCAGGAAAGAACTACACTATTCGATATTACGGGATCCCGCAAAAAAGAATACCGCGCTGTCTGTTTTTTATTCCACTGTATGAGCTATTCATGACGTAATCGTTAAGTGGATGCCACAATAGCCTATGGGTGACGGCTACTTATGACGGGTGCTTGACAGTAGAATCCGTCACCCATAGGTTATAATAGCATGTTTATTGCATACGTCATGTAAAGGTCATGAGTCTAAGACGTATATATTAAATGTATCCCATAAGTCTACGGTTGACGAATGCCTAACGGTGTCATCCATTACAGCCTACGTTTAACTTATACGTCTGGAGCTTTTCACGGCGTATACAGAATGTTAAATGTAGGCTAAAACAATGTGAAATGGAGCCTTAGGGCGGATTCACATGAACGTGAATTGCGTCCGTGCAGGCCGCGTGGTTTTCACGCGGCTCGCATGGACCAATAGAAGTCTATGGGGCAGTACAGACAGTCCGTGCTTTTTGCGCGTTTGTCCGCTGCGTAAAAAGCGCGACATGTTCAATATCTCGGC